>NW_027397067.1:80174634-80242179 GCF_003265705.2 Callorhinus ursinus | reverse complement strand
GCCGCTCCTCACTCCTCCCCTGAGACAGGATGCCTCCGGTGGGTTTGAGCAGAGTCTGCCCTCCAGCCCCTGGCTGCTGTGTAGACGCGGGGGTGGGGGTGGGCGTGGGCGTGGAGGGAGGACCAGTTAGGATTCGCGGAATAATCCCCTGGAAGGTAGTGAGGGTTCGGACCTGTATACTCGCAGGGGAGAGGGGGAAGCTGATGGATTCTAGGTCCGTGGTACTTGTCCTAAAGGTGGAGGCAGGCAGATTTAGACACGGTCTAGACGTGCGGGAAAGTCAGGGGTGACGTTGTGGCCCTGAGCAGTGGCCTGATGATTGAGATGAAGACACGGGGTGTGTGTGTAAGAGGGGGGGGGTCTTGGTGACTCTGTCAGGTGGGTTTGGAGGAGTCGGGGATCTGCCTGGTTTGGGGAGGGGCAGAGAGAATGGGAGGACAGGAGGTGGAGCCACCTAGTGTGACCGAGTGGGAATTGGGAGAGAGGGAGGGCAAGGCAGTGGTGTGAGCAGGGGCGTTCGTGGGGAGCAGGTCTGAGGGACGGCAAGAGTCGACCTGGGACACGTAGAGTCTGTGGTGTCTACTGGACCTCAGCTGGAGGGCAGCAGGAAGTTCCCAGGGGCGTAGGGACGGGAGAGGCATCCAGTGGTGGTCAGGATATGGAGAGTGCTGGCAGCCATTTGGCTAGGTGAGATCACCAAAGGCCTGCTGTGCATGGTGCACGGGTGGGTGGATGGGGAGAGCTAGTGAGCAGGGTCCAGGACTAAGAGGCAGGAAGGTAGGAGGAACCAGGAGCAGCTGGATGCAGCCAACGCTGGACAGAGAAGGAGCGACCCGCTTACCGTCAGGGGCTGCCAGTGGCACAGGTGGGCGGAGGGTTGACCACGTGATGTGGTGACCTTGCAGGAGCCGCTCCGTCTGTGTGAGGGGGACACCGGTCCGCCTGAAGAGCTGGGGAAGAATTAGGAAGCAACTGAACACAACCAGTGGATCGATGGTTGGCAGAGAGTGGGAGCCAAAGATTGTTTTGCTCCTGGAGTCTGTTGGGGTTCACTTTTTACCTGTGAACATCTTTGTGCTCGTTCTGTAGAGTTTCTCCAAGAAGACACTCCCAGGTTGAGAGTTACTTTCTTTTCACACTTCGGCAATATTACTTCGGTTTTGGGGCAGTTTTGCAGTCAGCTTCTGTCTCATCTGGGTTGCTTTATGGCTGATCCGTGTTTTTGTCTCTCATGCCTTAGAACATCTTTTCTCGGTCTTTGTCTCATTTTGTTTAAAATGGAAGTAAGTGCAGCGTGTTGGGCTCCTGTCGGGAATAGCCCGCTGGAGAGGGGAGGGTTATGACAGAAGGAGGGATTGCTGGAGCCGTGTCCCTGACTTCAGGCACCGATCTGCAGGTGGGGGGCTGGGCCCGGCGAGGACACCATAGTTCTTCCGGATGACAGAAGCTCACAGAGGTGGGGGCCTGGGGGGGGGTGGCTCTTCTGGGGGCTGTGAAGCCCTCCCTGAGTCCGAAGCTGAGGGGAGGGTGTGGGAAGAAGGTGCTGGACGTTTGGCCTGGATTGGACAGGCTACTGGTGGGGTCACGGGAGGCCGGAGGTCTCTACGGAAGTGTGGGGGCAATCAGCAGCATGGTGTTGGTGTCTCACGTGGGGCCCAGGTTCAGGCCAGCATTGCATCAACCCTGGATCCCTGGGGAGCCCGCCTGTGCTCAGCTGACCAGCTTCTCGTTTTGTTTTCTTTCTGCCCGTAGGTAAAGGTGTCCCTGTGAGCCCTGCAGCACATCCGAAAGCCCGATTCTTCTGGGCGCTTTGCAGCGGGACGTCCCTTCCCTGTGTTGGGCTGTGTGCTGTTGGCAGCCTGAGACCCAGCTTTTCCAGGCCTGTTGTTAGTGTCCCCCATTTCCTTGGGTGAGGACGTGATTGACAGAGGTCTCCTTCCTTGACAGCATGGGTATTTAAGATGTGCTCGTATGGCCTTCTTTGTTGTCACAGGACTGAGTGGCAGTTGGACATCTAAACTGTACTGAATGGGGGGCCCTTGCAGGGAGCAGCACTTTGGCCAGGAAGATCTGGTTGATGTGGCACCACAGAAACTCGGTGTTTGTTTCCGTTACCTGTTGCCGTGGGAAAAGCCCTCCAGACTGAGCAGCTTGAAGCAGCAACTGTTGTGCTCATGGACTCTATGGGTCAGAAGCGTGGACTGGACACAGACGGGAGACGCTGCTTCCCTGCTCCAGTATGCCTCAGCCGGGAGGGAGGGAGGGGGTGGCTCAGGGCTGGGGCCATCTGGAGACCTCTCCACCCACACGTCTGACACCCGGGCTGGGTTGACGCCAAGGCTGGTTTCAGTAGGGACTGTTGGCCAGAGTGCCCGTGCGGCCTCTCTGTGTGACTTGGGCTGAGTTCTTCGAGGAAGCGTGTCAGGAGGAAGTATCGGGAACGCAGACGTTCCCAGGGAGCGGGAGGAAGCTGCATGGCCTCCTCTGACCCAGCCTCCCAAATCCCCATCATTTCCATTTCTACCCTGCCCAGACTCAAGGGGAGGGGACGTGGACCCCAGCTCTCAATGGCAAAGGGTTTGGGCTGCTTTAAAACCGCTGCTGTGTTGTCCTTTCAAAACACTCAGCTAGGTCCTACATCACATTACGAGGCAGAGCCTCATAGCTGGCTGAGTGGCTCAGGATAGCCGTCAGATGCCTGGTGTCCATCAGATGCCTGGTGTTCTTGACCGACAGTGCACGGGAAAGCCTGATTCTGTGTGAGCGCTTTCAGCCCTCTGCCATCCCACGTTACAGCGGCTACGAGCTCCTTACCCTTCCAGTCCATCCTGATCCAGCCAGGCGGCCAGAGGAGGCCTTGTGGCTCCTGGAAGGGTCCAGACTTTGGAATCAGAGGTGCCTGAGTCCAGGTCCTAGCTCTGCCACCATGGATCTGTGTGACCTCAGATAAGTCACTTCACCTGTGTCCGTCTGTGTCTCTTCTGCAAATTGGTGAAAATCCCTGCCTTGCCAGATGTGTTGCCAACATTACAGAAAAAGTGAGGTGCCATTTGGGCACCTGGCACTTAGATTATAATAATTGGGAGGCGTTGCTGGGGAGTATCCTTATCTAATTCAGCAATATCACTAATAGAGTTAAACATCACACCTTCTCAACTCTGGTAGGAAGTAACCACCCAGAATCTGGCCCCCTTTTTTTTTTTTTTTTTTTTTTTTTTTTTTAAGAGAGGGAGAGAGAGACAGAATCTCAAGCAGCCTCCACCCTAATGCAGAGCCCGATGGAGGGTTCAGTCTTGCGACCCTGAGACCATGACCTGAGCCAAAATCAAGAGCTGGACGCTTAACTGTCTGAGCCACCAGGCGTCCCTCCGGCTTTTTTTTCTATGAACAAGCGAACATTTCTTGGATCTTTAAGCCCCCTGTGGTGCTGACTTATCAGTGTGTGGCAGGGGTCTGAACAGAGAACGTTCATTAACACGAGGCCAGATGGCAGAGGCGATCACTGAGCACAAGACTAATTAATTGAGGTATCTTTCAAGCAGATTCAACCCTTGCCCCTCCTTTGTACCTGTGGTTTTTGTTGTTTGTAAATGGCATCTTTGTAAAAGTAATTTTCCTAATTAGTAGTTGTTCAGGTGTAGGAATGCAATGGATTTTTAGAGTCTTGTTTTTAGCAAGCTTGTTGAATTCTATTTAGTTCTAACTATTGTCTGTGAATTTCATTTTAGTTTTATACGGGAGACCGTGTCATCTACCTGTGGCGGTTTCGCGGTCTTGTTTCACGGCATGTTGTTTCTTTTTGTTTTGTTACTGCACTTGCTAACGTCTGTTGAAGTGGTGATTTCAAGCCTCACCGTTTGGTTCTGACCTCAAAAGAAATCTGTCTAATACTGCTTTAGTGGGAGTGCTGTTTTCAGGAAGTTTTTATTGGATAACCTTTATTAGGTCCAAGAAGTCCCTTCGAAGTTGCCAGGTTTGTCTGCTGGGTTTTCTCTTGTTGTCTAAACCGTGAGAGGGTCTTGGTTTTCAGACAGCGTAAGGAATGTTTGGCTGGGCCACTGTTAGGTCTGTGTGAACGCTCTCAGCTAGAGGGCTGCCTGTACCTTACAGGCGGTGTGTGAATGCACATCCCTGTGAATGGGGGGCCCCCTCACCACAGGTTCTCATGGCAGAGGCGCAGCCCATAGCTGACCACCCAGCTTCACAGGGCGGGCACCACAGCTCAGCCTCGGTTCTGTGGGAAGACCTGCAGCTCGGCCGCAAACCTCTGAAGTCCAAGGTCCTGTGGACTCTGGTGTCAGCAGCTACATGTGTGATAGAGGTGTCACAGAGGAGGGGGTGGGTTGGAGAACGTGGCGTGTTATTATCATGTTGCTCTGGTTGAACGGACTGAACAAGAGCACAGAGCCAGAGAAATAGGCAGTGAGGTGGGTCTTGTGAACTGCCACATGGGAAGGATTGTCCCGCCAGAAGGTGGCAGGTGCTCCGGTTGGCTCTGGGCCCCGCGGGGTTTCCAGGAGAGATGACGTCCGCGGTGGCTCTGGTTTTTAGGGGAGGAAGGGAGGGGCAGGTTACAGAGAGGAGCGGGGCGGGTTGGGGAGGGAGAGAGCAGGTGGAAGCTGAGTTGGGGGCTTGCTGCAGCGTGCAGGGTGACCCGTGCGCAGAGAGCCCAGGGTCGCTGGGGGTCCTGCCACCTAGTGGGCTCATTTGAATGGGGAGATGGAGGTGTTCTCCTGAGGAGCCGTCAGGCCTGGCAGGGAATGGGGAAGGGCAGGGGATTGTCCTGGATAAGGTTCTGTGGAAGTGATGGGGCTGAACAGGAAGAAATGTAACATCACGGCAGGTCAGGATTTAAGCCGGGTTTGGTCTTCTAGGTTTGGCGGTGGATCAGAAGGAGCTGCTTTGTGATGTCACGCCTCCCGTAACTGAACCTAAACCAGCGGGTCCTGCCGAGTCCTGCTGCCTTGGTCTGAGATACTTCTTTTGGGTGTGATGGTTTCAAAATGTCTGACAAAGCCCCTGACTCTGTCCTCCATAAGGCTTGTGGGAACTCTTGTGTATGTCCCTTTTCTGCCCGTGTTGCCTTATCGAGCGGCTGAGCTGCTTTGTGGGGCCCTCAGCCCCTCGTGCCGTCTGGTCTCCTTCCTCCTTTCCCTTCTGTGTGGGACCACATAGAATTACTCACTCGATGGGGGACAGGCGCCCGTTGTCACCTGTCAGTTCCCCAGACGGGCAGATGACATTGTCGTGTGTTAGCAGATGACGGGGAGATACCTTGCTGGTAAAAGTAGATGTTTATTCTTTTCAAGACTGGCAAAACTTAAGACTTCACTCAGTAGCCCCGTGGGACAAGACTGAAGTTGCGGTTTTTAATTTTTAGATATCATTTTTTTCTTCTTGATTCCTGTTCTCTCAAAATTCACCGGGCCTCACAAGCTAATACTGATGGATCTGGTTTCGGTGGATATGCGTTCGCTAGAGATACCCGGATGCTTACTCTGAGGCCATTACCCATGTTAAGGCTTGAAGTCAGGAGTGAGCCCCCGTGGAAAGAGGAGCCCTGGCCCCGGAAGCCACTCGGTGGCCATGCCTTGCTTGCCAGGAGAGCAGGGAGGAAAAGCCGTGGCACCCGTGCATGTTCACGGAAGGTGCTTGCCCTGAGGCGACACTGCATTCTGTTTTCTTTTCCATTAAAAAATAATAAGAATAAATAAAATGCTGGTGGCTACCTGCATTTGGTGGTCAAGGCTGTAGCTGGATTGGGGGGCTGCTTGGGCCGGCCCCACCCTGCCTGAGTACCAGTGCCACACTCCCCAGGATTAATGGTGCAGCCTCGTGGGGAATGGCAGTGTGTGCTCGGCACCGAGACCCTCGGCGCGTGCATGCTGCTGGAAAGGGTGTAGGTAAATGAGGCGGTTTCTGGCCGCCTCAGAAACTGAACCATGTAAGTGAAGGGAGGGAGACAGGGGATTTCCCCCCCATCCCGAGTCAGACAGCTGTGCAAAGTAGTGGGGTCCCTGCTGAGGTAGGGCCGTGGGGCACATTTATAAATGAGTGGAAATAGGTCTTCTGAGGTTTTTTTCTTTTATGCACTTTCAGTATGGGTTCCCTTTATCTGGGATAGAAAATCCAAATCATGGCTTTAATCTTGTACTTGAAGTAACCTGCTAGCTTGCAGTCAGGAAGAAGAGCATGAGGAGTTTTGGGACAAGGATGTGTGGGTTTATACCCTGCCCTGTGGGGTGCCTTTGGGCAAGTCCCAGGGACTGGCAGGCACCAAGGGGTTCCTTGGGACAGGGCCTCGTGGCTGCAGTGTGGGGCCGGGGTCAGATGCTGCACTTGGCAGGTGGCACATGGCTGCCCATCTTACCGACGATGGAGCGTCTCTGCCAAGCCGGGCGCCCGCCACTCCACCTGTTTGCGTCTCTGGGGCTTCACATATACATGGGAATCATAACAGACCTGCCTCAAATCTTGAATTGGGCAAGTTTTTAAATCTCTCTGGATGTCTGTTAAGTGAGGTACTGACTATGTTTACCTCTTAGTTTTTATTTAACTTTGGAAAATATCGAACAGAGAAAAATAGAATAGTAAACACCCATTTATCCTCTCCCAGATTTTGTTCGTAGTTGCTTTTGTCAGTTTTTAAAAGGTAGCTTTATTATTATTTTTCTAATGATAAATATAATGTGCCCACTTAAAAAAAATAGAGGCATCAAGAAGAGTAGGAAGATCAGTTGTAATGTGAGCACTTGGAAATAATTCCTGTGGATATTTAGTTTTATGAGGCTTCTGTAAATTTCCCCTTCTGACACCAAATGTGCATGTGCAAATATGGGACAAATGGGGTTGCACCAGACACCGTTTTGGAACTTCCTCGCACTTAAGCCAGACAGGGTATCTTCCCACGTGATGGTGTAGAGGTGCGGTGTCGGTAAATTAGTGCAGTAGGCTTTCCACAGGTAAACATTCATACCACCCTCTGTCTTCTGTTACAGAGGATGAATGCTCTGTGGGTAGGTGTCTGCGTGTTTTAGGATAAAGGCCTACACCTTGAGTTACTCCGTCAAAGGGCACATGATTTTAAAAGATTTCTGAAATAGCTTTCTTCAATAGCAATCTTCAGAAAAGATTTCTTCAATACCATCAAGCTTAAATGAGAGTGATCATTTTTTCCAAGCTCTTGTAAGTGTCAGGCAAAAAAATATTTACAATTTTAATTCACATTTTTTCGACAGAGGGCTGGAGATGTTTTCTCTTTGTTGGCTACTAGTATTTCCTACACATACTATCAGCCCCAGCCATATCCGATGCCCATTTTCCTGTGGGAGTTTTAAATCCTTAGTAATTTATTTTACCTTTTTTTTTTTTTTAGAGATTTTATTTATTCATTTCACAGAGCGAGAGCGGGCCCACAAGCAGGGGGAACGGCAGGCAGAGGGAGAGGGAGAAGCAGACTCCCCGCGGAGCAGGGAGCCGGATGTGGGACTCGATCCCAGGACCCTGAGATCATGACCTGAGCCGAAGGCAGACGCTTAACCGACTGAGCCCCCCAGGCGCCCCAAATCTTTAGTAATTTATATAAACTCTGTTTATTCAGGTTTACATTTTCAGGTTTGTGAATTTATTGTCACAAAATTTTATGAATTTGTTGAGCAATCAGAGAAGCTTTAAAAATCTTATGTAGTCAGACTCATCTTTTGTGACCCCTGCATTTTGGCTCCAAGAAAGAGAGCATTCTGATTCCCAAATGATACGTTATTAAATTTTGAAGTATTTCTTTGGTTGTCTTTGTTTCACTTAGAAACGTTAGCTATTACAGTTCGTATCCGTTTGGAATTTGTTTTGTAATAAGATGTGAGGGAGCGCACCTTAACTTTCCCCTCAGATATTCAGAGAGTTGTGCCGGCTTTCCTTCTCTCTCATCCCACGACTGAAATGCTGTCTCAGCCCACCTGCACTGTCCTCACGGCTGCTCCTGCTGTCTCTCGTGATTCTCTGCCTGTCGTCTTCGGAGGTGAGCGCCTTGAGGACAGGGACGCAGTAGGCACTCAGGAAATGCTGCACGAGTGGAATCAGACAGAGTTGGTGTATATGAAATGCTTCGTATGGGGCCGGGCACACAGACCTCAGTTACGTGGTGCCGAGGGCTAATAGAACGAATTTGGGGGACCTACATTATTATGCACTGTTAGGTCACCCACCTCTTTTAAAAAATTCATTTGATTTCAATATACCCACTATCTCCAAAGGACTTGAGGCAGACTTGGCCTGGCCGCAGAGCTCACATGCTCTGCTAGCAACAGGACCTGCACCGAGCCCAGCTGTGCCTGTCAGTAGCCTTCCCGGTGTCTCATCTGTAAACTGGGGGTCCCTCGTGCCTGACCCGGGGTGAGGAGTAGACAAGAAGGTGCACGTGGAGGTTTCTGCAGCGTGCATGGTGCACCAGGAGTCCCATTTCTTCCTAAGGTCTCGTGGGAGAGCTTAAACTAATACATGCACTAGAAAGGGTAGTTACACATTTTCTCTTGGTGTTGAGAGATGTCCTTGGTAACTGGGATGGATTCGTTACTGTCAAAGAGTACAAAATTCTGAACTTTCTGCTTAAGAGGGATGGGAACAGAAAGGTGATAGGTTAGATTCTTGTACGTTTGGGGTGATAAAAAGAAGGATTTAGGTTCTTTGGGGAAAAAGACGTTCCTGAAGTATGAGAGATGTCCTAAGAACTCTTCTGTGAGGGAGGTTGGTTGATTCCATGGGCCATGTTGGCAGAGGGCTCGGCTGGACACAGTCTTTGCGGTCCGCTGGCCTGGCACCGAGTCACCCTCCAGGGAACCCTGGTTCCTGTCTGTGAAGCGAAGGCAGTTCGCGCCCAGGAGGGTGGACGCAAGGATGGGTGAGGAGGTGTCTGGAGTGCACCCCGAGTGTGGTAGGCGCTTGATAAATGCAGCTTCTTCAGTCGAAATGGTGGAGACAGCTTGCAGAAGATGGAATAATAGTCTGCGTAAATGCTTCATGTTTTTGCCATAAAACGCTTGGCATTGAGTTACAAGTCGTTTCTACGGAGAGTGAGTGTGGCACTGAGGTATTCTTTTATTCATCAGTTCATTCATTCGTTCAACGGTTGTACAAAACCAGACGTAATCCCTGCCCTGGTGATGCTTACATTCTAGTGGGAGAGGCAATTACTAGTCAGAGAATCACAAAATAAATCACAAAATAAATAGGAAGTCAAAACTGGTAAGTGCCGTGGAGAGGGAAAGGCGCTATAGGATAGATAGTCTCGTGTATTCACCGAGCTTTTGTAAAGTGCGTGGCTAACTTTTCTGACAAGTGCGTCAAAGAACCATTGGTCCACAGAGCAGGACAGCCGCGGGTGGGGCTCACACCAACCGTTTGGGGGACGTTCCGGTGGGAGATAATTTATGTTTTATAAGTATTTCTTTAATTCCTCCTTATTTTTATTACAGTATTTGTAATATTGTTCACTAAAGACAGATGGGGTTAGGTCAGAGGGGATATCTTTGACATGGGGGAAAGTTTATTACAACAATTTTTATGGGAAATTTTTCTTTTTGCAGATCACAGGGGTGACTTTGGGGAAGCATTTCTCAAAGAAATAGTGTTTTAAATGATGGTTGGAGGTTCACAAAAGCCTATTTAAAAATTCTTTGTGGGTGAAGTTACTTTGAATTTGCAATGAAGATAAAGAATAATCTTGTTAGTCACTGGCATGAGGGTAGTTGGATGTTTGTTTTATAATTAATCCTAAACTGTACATATGTGTCATATATTCTTATGCATGCTATACTGCTCACTAAAACGAGGTTAAAATATTTTTGGAGTATTACTCATTCAAGCACAAAAGTTGAGTGAGGCAGTTTAGTAGCAAATCTTCCTGCTGACTTGGCTTGCCTCCCCCAGGCACCCCTCCCCTCCCCGCCTTGGGCACCTGCCAGGACCGCACCCTCACCTGGGAGCACCTGCTTCGCCCAGCCCCTCGCCCCCTCACCGCTGCCCCCCCAGAGTGACTGGCTTCTCTCTCTTCCCCGTTGCCTCCCAGGGCCATTTCTTTGGGTGTTGCCAAGAACCAGGCTGTGACAGATTGGAATTTCCCAGAGAGTTTTTTTTACCAAGAGAGGAAGAAAAGAAAAGACTTACAGGAACTGTGGCCTGCATGAAGGTGACACATTTCAAGAGAACAGCTCTTTGACTCCATGGTTGGCTTCTTTCCGTGCAGGACTGTCCTTCCCCCACCTTGTCCTGGGAGCCTACCTAGGGTTTTGTCTGGGTTCTTCTGTCTCTCCTCATCCTCATAGTGGGAGGTGCGGAGCAAACCTGCCAAGGGTGAGGGGCGGAAGTGAGTGCCTCCCTCGGGTGTGGGCACATCCTCATGCTGGAGAAAGGGACTCCTGATGGTCTGCATCAGCTGTGGAGTGTTTTCTGAGCCCCCTGCCCTCTGGGCTCACATTCAGTGTCCCGATGAAGCTCCCTGGCGGGGCCACCTGCGTCCTGAGCACAGATGCCTGGATCCAGTGTGCTGAGAATGGAGTTCCTCCTAGGCAGTGATTATGTACACCTGCTAGCCTCGGTCCACCGCTGGGTCCCCCCTCGTGTCCCATTTTACTTTCGGTGTGCCCTTGCGAGCTTGGGGAGCTCCCAAGTGGAGGTGGGCTTGCGGAGGTTGGGGCTGGGGCTGAGCGCTGGCAGTTACGGACTGCGTCCCAGCTGGGCTCTTCTCTTCTCGGCCGTGTGCCTGCACTGGATGTGGGAGCAGAAGCCCCCTGCCTTGGCATTTGACCAGACAAAACCCATCTCTCTGGGAACTCGGGCGAGGTTTGGTTTGGGGTGTCTGTTTCTTCCCCTCACAGTTGGCTCGTCGGTCGCCCGGGTCTAACACTGCAGTTTTGCAGAGAGCGTGTAGTTGTTTTATCTCCAGCTGACAGGAGCAGATGTTTCTGTCTGCATTCTTAGCGCTTCATTCTGAGAATGCATCCATTCAGTTCACCAGAAAGGCTGCCGTGATTGTGTTATTGTAGTTCCGTTGGCTTGGGTGGCCATAGGCGAGACCGGCCTGTATAGGCAACAGGTGGATTCGCCAAGTGGCAGCCATATGTCCTGGTTGTAGCAGGAGAGTGCTGGTCGGACGGCATCTGCTTTCTGGTCTGTGCCCCGGGGAGTGGTCAGAACCTGTCCTCTTTTAGCCCATGGTGAAAGCAAAGGTACAGGAGACACACGGACCTGGGTGGTGGTCCAGCTCGGCCACTGCCTGGCTGGGGGTCCTGACCAGTCACTCAGCCCCAACGGAGCTGATGCCGGGCTTGGCCCCCATTGTGGCATGGCAGGGCTGAGCTATTTTTGTCACTTTCTTTTGTTTTAGTTTTGTCATAGTTTCTGGCTGATACCCAATATAATGAAAACAGAGTTCTAAAAGGAAACTGGAGGATACATGACATTGAATACTAATGCTCACTTCGAGGTTCTGGAAGGAGCTTGACAATAGCTTCATGGTGTTTGATGGCACATCTTTGAATATCCTGGTCCCACTGAGATGCGGGTGCTGGTGGGCTGGGCTTCCTTCCTGGAGGGATGCCCTGTGCCAGCCCCACAGTCAGTCAATACAGAGCCTGGAACGTGCTTCACTTGCCAGTCACTGAGAGCCAGACTGCGTTTATTTAATGACTCTGTGAGCTAGATTTTTCTTGAGGAACATTTAAGTCACCCAAGGGTGAGGAGTCACGCAGGTCTTTTTGTTTTGGAGGATTCTGGGCTCCAGTGAGATGGCGGGAAAGGAACACTGGCGGGGGTGGGGAAAGTCCCACGCTCCCTTCTCTGGGCGCTCTCTCTCCGCCCTCCCCCAGGCAGAGCCCCCAGACCCGCCTGGAGCCAGGCTCACAGTCCGTGACTCAGAGCAGGTTTTGGGGGAAAGGGTGAGTTATTCTCTCCCATCGGTTTCCAAGGTGACTTCTGGCCCCAAATTCTGCTGCTATTTATTATGTGTCATCAGTGGCCACGGGTGTTGATCTTGGCCTGATGGTGTAAGCAGGCGCCGAGACATTTGCGTTTGTCCTGGTTGTGAGGCAGACGGGCGGCTGGGTGGCAGGAGGAGGCTGGGCGTGTGGGGGTGGGCCGAGGCCGCGGTGAGCCCGCATCTGCCCGCCAGCGTCCAGGCCTTACGGGTTCCGCAGGTTTTTTAAGAATCCAGTTCCATGTGCTTCAGTATTTAGAAAATAGCAGGAATCAAGAGCTTTGAACAATTATGCTTGCTTGTCTGCTGCGGGCTTTCTCTGCTGGTCGCCAGATAACTTGCGACTGCTCACTTCTTCCCCCGATTTACTTCTAGGTGAACAGACAGAGTGGTGGGGTCCTGAGACCACGTCCAGGTTGGGTCTTGGGACACAGATTGGCCTCACGCTTTAAACGCAAGGCCATGCTGTCAGGCCTTAGCAGGATGTCAGATTTCTGATTCCCAACGCCGAGCCCCTGCCTGGTAGGCGGCCTGTGTGATGAGCCTGGAGACCGGTTGTCATGGCAGCCGGTAAATCATGAGCTCACATCACATCAGGGACAGGCACTTGTGGGGCAGCCACGGAGACGGAAATCCCAGTTCTTGGGCCTGCAGGGCGTGGTGTTGTGTGCAGGGCCCTCCCTGTCCGAGGACCGGCACACCGCCCACCCTCCACACCGCCACAAACCGGGGAGGTTTTGTGACGTTATTGGGAACTGAGACACTGTCTTCTCTGCTCAGAGATGAGGCCACCCCGTCTCCTTAGAGCAGGCAGTTCTCACGCAGTTGGAGTCATGAACCCCTTTGTCAGTCTCGTGAAGGTTATGGGTGGATCCCTTTCAGAATAACGTTTTTCAAGGCACAGAACAAAACACATAGGATAATGAGGAAAGCCGGTCATGTTGAAATACACTTAAAATAACAAAACAAATGTTACCACGTTTGATTTTGAAGTAGCAGTGAGCTTAAAGATTTTTTATTTATTTGAGAGAGAGAGAGAGAGAGGGAGAGAGAGTGCGCGCGAGCGGGGGGGGGGGGGGGGGATGGAGAAACCCCAGGCCGACTCCAAGTAGAGCGCAGAGCCTGTCTCTGGGCTCGACCCCACGACTCTCACATCATGCCCTGAGCTGAAACCAAGAGTCGGATGCTCAACCAGCTGAGCCACCCAGGTGCCCCCAAGTAGCAGTGAGTTTAAACCCACTTTGCGGTACCTGTTAACAGCTGCCGTGTGACAGGGGAGTCCTTGTGTTTTTCCTGTGTCATAGGTACATACTGGTGTGGTTGGTTGTCCTTGCTCATAGTGGAAAGGAGCGCTACATTTCACTTAGAGCTCAGTCCAAGTTCACAGACCCTCCGAGTTGGCTGTGTGGATCCTGGGCTGAGACCTCCCGGCTCCGGGGTGCATGCTCCCCTTGGTCCTCCCTCCGAAGGGCTGAGCTTCTCTGGTCCTTAGATGGTGGGCAGGGTGTCTCACCATCAGGGCGCTGGCCCAGGGTGCTCGGTCTGGTCAGGACTGGTCCTGGGGACACCTGGTGGCGGGACTTGTACCTCAGGAAGCCAGACCAGCTGCCTGGATGTAGGCCATGGTAGACGGGCAGGCAGGACAGGGAAGCAGGTGCGTGCTGCCTGGTGGCAGCGCCGTGGGTTCCGAATTTGCCCGCCACGCCTGGTGTGTGTGGCTTCATCCTGAGGCAGAGATGGGCCTTGGAGCTCACGTGTCTCTCGAGGAAGCCAGGACATCCCTGAGAGAGAAAAATCACAGAGTGCTGGTGTAAAGGACTAGGGAAAGCAGTGGAGCTGAGAAGTGGGGAGCTGAGAAGTGGGGAGCAGTACCTCATTCCTGTTGGGCCTGGCCTCCCACACGCGCGTCTCCTGGGTTCTTTCGGTGGACACTTGGATGGCTCCTGGCTGGGTGCTGAGGCCAACAGAGATGTGTCCTGGAAGGGCACTCATCGTGTGGTCGCCTGGACACCAGGAAGTGACTGAAACAAAGCATGGTGGTTGATGGAGCCCAGGACACCCCAAGGCCTGGTGTGCTGTGTGGGGCATCAGTAAACACAGGTCCCAAGCTGAGCCTTGAAATGATGGTGTGCCCATGGCCAGGAGGCCTCTGACTTGTTGGGCAGGGTAGCTGGGAGGGCTGAGATGGTGAACTGTGGCGGGTGGGCAGGGCTCGGCAGCAGCACTGGGGGGCACAGAAGGCGCTGGTCCTGTAGATTTTGAGGCCCGGAATCTGGACTCAGGCCCCCAGTCCTGTTCCCGTTTGTGCACACCTGCCTCTCTCTCTCTCTCAGACCCTGCGCTCCCTGGGGGCCGGAGCCGTGCATGGCCTGGGCACTGCCTGCAGCCTAGGGTCGGATTTAGGAGATTAATTGGTCAGCAAGTCCATTGTTCTAGAGGCTGGGAGCCTGGAGCCCAAGCCAGCGAGGGGTGAAGATGGGTCTGGACGGCTGTGTTTTCAGTGTGCGGGTGGAAGGGTGGGCAAGGAGAGCATCAGGGAGAGGGCAGAGATGGTGGGCGGCCGTGGGAGCCCCAAGGCTGGTGCTGTGGCGGGTGGTCCCCCGCGCGCTGAGCCCTCTGGCTGGCCCCCTGCTTCCTCTCCACGGATGTAGGTAGAGATGTTCCTACGTGGGTCTTCAGCACAGCATTTAATTTTTAAAGTGAAAATTTGGAAACCACTGAAATGCATCAGCAGGAGATGGCTCAGTGAGGAATGCGGTCATTAAAGATTCGTTGTGGAGAATTGCATAATAGAATGTTAAATGAAAGCAGCCAGGGATAAATCTGCATAGTTGCACACATTGTGTGTTATGTGTGTATGTAGAAGACTGACGTTTTAACAGGGATTATCTCTGATGGCATTTCAGGCAACTTTTATTTTCTTTGTATTTTTCTGTATTTTCTGTAATAAGTGTGTATTTTGATATCAGAGAAAAATCTACGCTATATGAAAGCAATCACAGCGTCCATCATTACAGACAGGGAAGCCAGGCCCGTTCGCTCAGCGGGCTGTCACCCACAGGGGCCCCTTTAGCAAGTGCTCCGTGATCTGTAGTTAAGTGCAGAAGGCCGGTGAGGAGGGGGGCATGCCCGGTGGCCCCTACCCACAGGCTCCCAAGTATCTGGTACGTCCTGAACGAGGTAACACGCGTGTGAGATTTCTGGAAGGGAGCCGCCTCCCTCCTCTTGGAGGGGCTCTGCTGTGTGTGAGGCTGCCTTCCGTCGTGGGGCCGGCGGCTGGTGTAGCCGCGGGCGCCCACCCGCGGGAGAACCTCCGCAAGCCTTCCCTTCTTCTCCGTGCCCCTCACACCGTCTCCCCCGGGAAACTGTGCTCTGCTCTCGCAGTGTTCATCCCCATAGTGAACGGGTCAGAATATCACCTTGGATCCTTGGTTCTGTGACCTCCCAGTTCCAGGTGGGAGAGAGGAAAGGTGATTGCGTGGGTTTAAGCTGTAGGTTTAAGCCTGAACTGCGGGCTTCTCTGTAGGGTTAGGACATCCCTCTCACATGGGCCTGAAACTGGTTTGTACTGAAACCACGAGATCTCCACAGTAGGCCGTGCCCCGGCCTGGCCCACCCGCGGCACGGCCAGTTGTGCCCTGCTGGCCATTCCCCTGCGTCTGTCAGGTGCCAGGAGGTGCTGCCCCAGCAGCTTCCGTGGTGGGCTGTGAGCCCGGAGCCTGCTGCCCTCCTCGGCACTTCCTGGACTTAGGCCTACCTGCTGGGAGCATTTCGGTGGCCGAAGGCAGGGAACTTCCCAGCGTTGTTCAAACTGCTCCCTGGGGATCCACCTGAGACCCGGGGGCCACAGGGTCTCTGTGCCGGCTTGCCTGTCTTTACAGCCAGGGTTAGAGTCTGTAGTCCTCTGCCACGCTGGAGGGAGTAAGTTGGAGGTAAGCAAAAGCCCTGAGAGATGGTTCTTAGCAGGGTCACTGTTGGCACTTTGTCATCACACAGGACTGTGTCGATGGGCAGTGAACTGCTGCAGCACCTCCCGCCCCCCCTTCCCCGGGGCGCCCATCCACGGGAGAACCTCCGCAAGCCTTCCCTTCTTCTCTGGTCACCCCAGGTTCTTGTCCTGTGTGCCCATCCCTTACTTAGGGGGAGGGCTGGGACGAGGGTCCCACCCTGGCAAGGGGGCTGCCAGGAGATCATGCACGGGGCACATGTCACACAGCCTGGTCTGGGACCCTCCTCGGAAAAGTTGGTGACAGTCCACACCCCGAGGGGTGGATTTCTTGAGGCGGACCAGCGGCGTCCCTCAGAACACTCACTCAGAAGCAGTGACAGGCTCGCTTTCCATGGCGTCTGTAAGAAAAACACCGAAACTTCCTGGTTGCTGTGACCCAGTTACTCATACAGGAAGTCGATTACTCATTCACTACGTTTCCCTTTCACTGATTGAGATGTGGCTCTAAAAATGGAATTTTTAAGCACGTGTGCCGAGTCAGCAGCGGCAGTTCCGCACACACTCATCGCCTACGTCACCTGACGCTGGGTTAGAGGCTCGGGCTGCCCTGCCCTCGGGACTCGCCCGGTTGGTGCCGACTCACCGGTGCGTCGGTGGGGGGCTCAGGGGGCTGTGCAGGCCTTGGACCCGCCGTTTCCCTCCCCCAGCTGTGTTCCTGGATGAGAAAGGAGGGCTTGCCTTCCCATTCCCAAGGATTCCCCCCCCCCCCCAGGGCAGCGGTAGGACCAGCACAGACACCCCAGGAGACGCCTTCCCAACAGAACTGTGTGCTCTGTGGCCAGGCGGGGAGAGGTGGCTGCACGCGGCCTGGGGCGGGGGCGGCGGCAGGTGCAGTCCTGGGCGTCAGGCATGGTTTTCACAAGCAGAGGGAAGCTGCATGTCTCCGGGAAGGCTGGAGAAGGTAGGAGCACCTGAAAGGTGGGGAGGATTGCTTGGCCTGCCTCGGGCTGGCTGGCATGGCCACAGCTGGAGAGGAGCTGGGGTCTTCCCATGGGGTAGGGCTTTGGGGCAGGGTTCCCCACTGAGCTGCGAGGTCCCCGCCGAGCAGCTCAGGGGCGTCTCTCTGGTGAAGTCTTCCCAGATCCTCCTCCTCTTGGGCTGTCACTTATCCAGCAGATGTTCACAGCGCCCATGGTGGAGGAGGCTGAGTTGAGAACCGCCCCCCATCTCCGCAGCACAGGCTTGCCAAGCACCCTGTCCGGTGGGCGGTGGCTCGGGGTGCGGAGCCCTCCCTGCCTACCCCTGTTCCTCCCCTGCACATCTGCATCAGACTCCTCCTGCAGCACGGGTCAGGGGAAACGGACCTCATGGAGACTTGCTCTCTGGGCGATACTGGAATTAATTTTCCGAGTCATCTGTGTTAACCGTGATGAAGGTGTGTGTGCTGTTCAGCATTTGGTTTTCATCTCAGAACATTATCCACCTGTTGGGGCCAGGAGCTAACAGTCCCAGGAAAGTGGCCGTCGCCTGCACACCACTCTGTCCCTTTCTCATGCGCACGTGCTCTTGTGTGCACCTTGGCCCGTGCTGGGTCCTCTTGGGTGCTTGGTTCGTGAGTCCTGCTTGTCTTGGCAGTTTACACTTGGGATTGACTCCCTGTGAAGTATAAAAATGAATCCAGGATCTCTCCGAGGACTGAGGCTGGGCGGGAGTCTATCCTCTTTGGTAGGAGACTTTCCTTCCTGAGGGCATAAAACTGCTGGGAACTCTCCCGGCTCAGCTCGGAAAACTATTAGAGCTTTAACTTGTGATTGTATATTCCACACACCTTCCCACGAGTTGTCAGTATTTTCATTGTTAAAAGCCAGAAGCAAGGAAGAAATATCTTGTGAAGTCACATATTTCATGAATATGTTTACCATTGTGTTTTCCCATTGCTTTTATTAATACAGGTTGGTAACGCAAGCTGTGGACAGTTTCCCTTGTTTCCCATGGCAAATATTCTGGAAGTGATAGGTATCATGGAGACAGGAGAAATAGACCCAACCAGAGAAATGGGCCGCAGGTGTGTCTGTGCCAGTGGTTGGATTTTAGGAAGGTAAACTCATCCGAATCTAGCTGGGGACGGATGGCAGCTGATGAAGCCTTGGTTCAGAAATGGGCACCCCAGCTCTCTGCTCCTGTCTGAGCCTTGGACGGCTTCACTTTTCAGAGGCAGCACCTTGGCTCCGGAGCTGTGGTGCACGGTTAAGAAACTGTGAAAAGCGCTTTGTAAACTGGAAAGCCCTTCTTCAGTGTGGATAGTGCTCCGGTTCCTGAAATGGACTGTGTCTCTGTGGCTGGACATTTCCTGGGGCACAGTTGTAACTTCTGTGGTTCAGCTGTGCTTCTGTATTGGCAAGATTCCTCTTGCTGGTTAGGCTTCTGCCTGAGAGCAGGGACCACGTGCTAGCGGGCTGTGGAGTCCACTCCTGGGTATGGTCAGGATCTGCAGTGTGTGACCTGCGCTTACAGGGAGTAAACACGCCTAATCCATTTGATGACGTGCACTCAGACAGTGTTCTGGGAGGAGACACATGAGCTGCCTGAGAGCACTATTTATTTTTGTATGCTTGGTCCTGGATGTGACCCAGCACGTAAGGGGCACACGAGTGTGCTCATTGTAGGGGTGGTGTGTTGTGTGTGAGTCTGTAAATATGGCATCTCCGGTCATAACAGCTTAGTGAGACAGACCTGAAGACTTCCAGATGGTACAACTCAGTGAGATTCATAACCTTTAAAACATGTTCGTTTTCTCATACAAAGAAAACAAAACAAAAAGTAACTGAAGGACTCTGAGTTTTTCTAGGTCAGAAATGCAGTAAAAACAGCTTAAATTATTTTTAGTAGCATACTTTTGTTTCCAGTAAATGTCAGTAGGGATTGAAGTACATGGGGTTTTGTTGTTTTTTTTTTTAATGAGGATTTAAAAAAAAAAAGATGTGAGCAAAAACTAAGAGTATTCTGTTACTGGAAAAATATTTAATTGTTTTTTTTTCTAAGCCACAGTTTGAACTTTATTAGAATTAGTGAAAATTTGAGTTGGGATGAAGTTTCTTTCTACTGTCTGGGGCGGGGGGAATACATTCCTTGATTAAATTAATGACTTACCTAGGAATGTGGGAGGGCCACCACCTTGGTGTTTTTGGCCCCTTTTGTTACATGTGACTCGTACCCCTTAGGTCTTGTCCCCTCTTCTGAGAATTCACACTGTCCCATCTTCCCAGTCTCTCATATGCAAAGAAAGAACAGCAAGTGTACATAGCGCACGTACAACCAATGAGTCACTACAGTGCATTTTTAAATCAAGAATTGGCTTGATGTTGAGGCACCTCCTTTGTGGAAATGTGGTATTGGTCTGTTGCAGAGGAGGGGGTGAGTTGTGGTTTCCAAGGGCAGGAGAGATTGCACGGATAGTCGAGTGCTCGTGTTGACCTGAGCACAGCTGTCTGAAGCCCCTGGAATGGGGGCTGGGGTGTAGGAAGTGGTGCTCAGGGCGGGGTGTGGCAAGGTGCCCGTGTGAGCGCTGGTGTTGGGAAGGCTCGGGTTTCTTGACTCTTGAGGTTGCGAACATCTTCCTTCCTGACTTCTTCCTCAAAGAGTAAAGGACTCTTTCTGAGTGACTTTTGGCAGCCTTCCCTTACGTGTCTGAGCCTCAGCTTCCACAGTTATAAATGGAAAGAGATTGACCAGATGTTTGTAGGCTTCTTGTGCATCGGGCGCTCTTAGACCCTAGGGCAGGCAGGTCTTCTTCCTGAAGTTGCTCAGGTCCAGCTGGGGAGACAGCCAGACGGGATTACCGCACAGTGTAGCAAATTTGTCCTGGAAATGTGAATAGAGCAAGCTAGAGACAGAAGTAAGGGGCTGTGACAAGTGAAGGCTGGTCCTCGGGATTGGAGGGGCAGAAGACAAGGCTGAGGCCAGATCGTGCACACCTGAAGGCTGATTGTTGGAGCCGGGTGGTGGGCAGCCACGGAAGTATGTGGGCAGGGTGAGATCAGACACTCTGGCCTGGAGTGTAGAAAGTGGGTCAGTGGGGGTGGGGGTGCCTGGAAGTCAAGACCCCGTTAGGAGGCTTCCCTCACTCCCTGTCCTGGGTGAAATGGGGATCCGAGCTGGGGTGGGGAGGGATGGATAGGAAAGCATGAATTTGAGAGGAAGCTGGTAAAATGAGGACTGTTGTGCAGTTGGCTGTGAGGATTGGGTGACAAGGGTCTTGATATTGGGGAGACCACGGCCTCATGGATGGAGGCATGTCCTGGGGGGAAAGCAGTTTAATTGGGCATGCAGTTTCAACTGTCTGTGAGCTTGTGTAACAGACGAAGGGGGCTGGGTAGAGAGCATCCAACACTTGCAGGATCTGGGCAGAGCAAGGAGAGGACCAAGGAAGGAACAATTGGAAAAAGGAGGGCATGGTGCTGCGTCACATGCCCCCGAGGGACAGAGGGTCCCTTGAGCCTGGCAGTTGGGGGGGGGGGGTCTCTGTGATGACGCAGACCTGGAGAGGGGTAGGGGCATGGGATTCAGGTTTTCCGTGGAAACGTGGGAGCACAGGGAGGGGGGGCGTGTGACAGCGAGGGTCCACGGGAGCCGGGAAGGGCGGGCCACGCACGGGAGGAGGCACACGAGTGTGCCCCAGGGGAGCCGCAGTTTCCCCGTGTAACGGGCGTTCTCTTGGCCGTTCTAGTGCTGGCACCTCCCGCGCCGCCGCCGCCGCCCATCCAAGGATATGCCTTCAAGCCTCCGCCTAGACCCGACTTCGGGACCTCCGGGAGAACAATCAAGTTACAGGCCAACTTCTTTGAAATGGACATTCCAAAAATTGACATCTATCATTATGAATTGGATATCAAGCCAGAGAAATGCCCGAGGAGAGTTAACAGGTATTCTGTCGTTTCATCCTTTATTGATCTTGATTGATTTATGTGGATAATCTATGCACACAAACCCGCCACTTTAAACTAATCAACCCTTCCATTCCCAGCAGGTCCTTCCCTGGGGGTTTCTGTTGTAGTTACTTTTTGAAAAATGTTTTGCGTATTTCGTTGTATCTTGATACGGTTGTTAAGTGGGTAGCTCCATGAGTTTGGACCAATATGTGTGCACGCCCATCGGCTCAGAACGCTGCCTCACGCCTTTTCATCAGTCCCAGCCCTAAGGCCGGTGCTCTGGCCTGTGCCAGCGGTGATTTGTTCCCTGCTGGGGGAGGGGGCTGGGACACAGAGGAGTCGTACAGCCTGTGAGACAGTCTCCCCCCACCTGCCCCTTCGACTCAGCATGACGTTTTTGAGATTGACTGGTATCGTCGTATTAATAGCTTCTTATTTTTATTGCTGAGGAATGTTTCATGATATGAATATTTCATAATTTATTCATATTCTTGTTGGATGCTTGGGCTGTCTGGGCTTTGCCATCATGAACAAAGCTGCCGTGAACATAGCTGTTCAAGTCTTTTTTTGTGGACATACATTTTCATTTCTCTTGGATACAAACTCAGAAGTGAAATTGCTGGATCATAGGGGAGGTACAGGTTTAGCTGCCTGAGAAACCTCGAAGTCGTTGTCCAGAGTGGCTGCTGACTCATTGGCCTGTCCGAGGTGTGAGGCTCTGGGTGTCCCACGTCCTTCTCAGCACGTGGGAGGGTCAGTCTGTGGGATTTTTGCTGCTTCAGTGGTGTCTCGCGGTTTCTCTTTGTGGTTTTAATTTTCATGTCCTGGTAGCTAGAAAGTTGAGCACCTTTTCATATGCTCATATCTGTAATTCCATTATATTTACACATCACGTAGTATCATGTCACATAGTATTTCTTTTTTTTTTTTTTTAAAGATGCTTATTTATTTGAGAGAGAGAGAGACCATGAGCCGGGGGTTCGGGGCGGGGGGGCAGAGGGAGAAGCACACTCCCCGCCGAGCAGGGAGCCCGACACGAGGCTCGATCCCAGGACCCCGGGATCATGACCTGAGCCGAAGGCAGACGCCCACCGACTGAGCCCCCCAGGCGCTCCCTCATAGTATTCCTAATAAAGTGTCTGTTGAAGCCTCTTCTCTGTCTTGTCTTTTGTCACTGATTTGTGGGAGTTTGTGATGTATTTGAGGTGCAAGTCTATATTGAGCATGTTTTCACCTGGTTTGAGGCTTGCCATTTCACTTTCTAAGTGGTGTCTCTTAATGAGCAGATTTTTATAATTTTGTTGACATCCAATCTATAAAATTTTGAAAATGATTATCATATTGTGTGTTCTCTTCAGGAAATCTTCGTCTATCTGAAGGGTACAGGTATTTTTTTTAAGCAGAATTAGAGTTTGGGCCTATATATATATATTTTTTTTTTTTTAAGATTTTATTTATTTATTTATTGGAGAGAGAGCGCGAGTGTGCAAGAGTGTGCACAGGCGGCGGGGAGGAGCAGAGACAGAATCTCAAGCAGACTCGGAGTTGAGCTCAGGGCCCGACATGGAGCCTGGAGATCATGACCTGAGCCAAAACCAAGAGTTGGTGGCTTAACCCAGTGGGCCACCCAGGTATCCCAGGCCTCTGTATTTATTTAAGCCTGTGGTCCATCTTGGATTAATGTATGTGTGTGGTGGGAGGTAAGGGTCTGTTGAGAAGACTTTTCTTTCCCCGTTGATTTACCTGGGCACCTTTGGGGGCAGGGGTGAAGCAGTTGATTTTCATTGCTACCAGAAAGTCCCCCGGAATGTTTTATTGCAGTGGCTTTGAAACTACAGATCAATTTGGGGAAAGTGGACACTGTTGAATCTTCTGGTCCAAACACATTACTGCTCTCCCCCTTGATTAGGTCTACTTTAATTTCTTGCAGAACTTATTCATACTTTTCAACACAGGTTTTTCATTTTATTTACTCTTAAGTATGTTGTGTTCTTTGATGTTATTATAAATTGTATTTTAAAATTTCATTGTCCAGGGAGGAAGTTTTTCAGGAGGGAATGACTGCTAAGAAGTGTGGGGTTTCTTTTTGGAGTCATGGCAAATGTTTTAAACTTAGACTGTGGTGCTCTGAGGGGGAGAACCCTGTGAATAAACTAAAACCATTTAGTTGTGCACTTTAAAATGTTGAAGAGTTTTTCATTTTTTAACAAAGATCGTTTTCTTTCTTTCCAGTTTCTAATGCATTTTCTTTCTTTCTTTCTTTCTTTCTTTCTCTTTTCTTTTTCTTTTTCTTTTTCTTTTTTTCTTTTCCTTTTCCTTTTCCTTTTCTTTCTTTCTTTCTTGCAGTGGCTTGGAAATCCAGTATACATAATGTTGAATATACGTGGTGAAAACAGACATCCTTGCCTTGTTTCCACTCTTATGGGGGAATCATTCATTCCTTCGCCTATAAAATATTCTGTTAGTTGTAGGATTTTCTTGGAGACTCTGTCAGGCTGAGGGAGTTCTCTCCTAATTTGCTGAGAAGTATCCTCACTATTAGGTGTTGGGTTCTGTCAAATGCTTTCTCTGCATCTGTTGGGGTGATCATGTAGTTTTTCTTCTTTTTTTTCCCCACGTCCTGTTTTATTTTTAAAGATTTATTTATTTATTTGAGGGAGGGTGGGGGGGCAGAGGGAGACAGAGTCTCAAGCAGACTCTGTGCTGCGTGCAGAGCCTGATGCAGGGCTTGATCTCACAACCCTGAGATCATGACCCGAGCCGAAACCAAGAGTCGGATTCTCAACTGACTTAGCCCCACAGACACCCCTTCCCACCTCCTATTAATGAGATGTATTGCATTGATTTTTTTTATGTTAAATTAGCTTGAATTTCTGAGTCATGATGTATTATTTTACTCACATCTTTAGTCATGATCAGTTATTTTCTATATTGCCAGATTTAATTTATTAGCATTTTGTTGTCAATTTTTGTGTCTCTACTTCCGAGAGACATTGATCTGTACTTCTCAGGGTTTGATAGCAGGGGTATGTGACGTTGTGACGCCCGCCGGGAGGTGCTCTGCCCTCCTCCGGATGCTGGAAGAGGAAAGTGAAAGAGTGGTATGGTTTCTTTCTTAAATGTGTGACTGAATGTGTCATTGAAATCACGTGGACCCAGAGTTTTCTTCATACTATTTAATTTCTTTATCAGAGATTGGGCTGTTCAGAATTTTCTCTCTTTGTGTCAGTTTGATAGTTTGCGTCTTTCGAGGAGTCTGTTTCATCTACATGGTTGAGTTGACTTGCTAAAAACTGTTCACAGCGTCCCTTCAACGTCTGTGGGACCTGTAGAGCAGGCCCTGTTTGTGTCTTCTCTCTGTGCCTTCATCTGCTTCGCTAGGGGTTTGTCAATTCTATTCTTCTTTTCATAGAAACGGCATTTTACTTTGCTGATTTTTCTCTTTGGTTGATGCCCCCCATCCGTTTTCTTTTCTCTGATCTTTCTTACCCTATTCATTTCGAGGTTAGATCATCAAATTTAAACCTTCCTTCTTCTCCAGTCCTTTTGTTTAAGGCTGCAGATTTCCCTCTGAGCCTGGTTTTAGCTACAGCCCACAGGTTTTGATACATTTTAATTTTCATTCAAAATATTTTCTCATTTTCCCTGTGTATTCTTCTTTAACTCATGTTTTTTTTATTTGTTTTTAGAAATGTGTTCAAATTTTAACTCTTTGGGGTTTTGGCTTTTTTTTTTTTTTGATACCCTGTTGTCATTGATTGCTAATTTAATTCCTTTATGATTAGAGAACATACTCTGTAAGATTTCAGTCTTCTGAAATCTATTGGAACTTATTTTATGGCTAAGCCTATGATTTATCTTGTTAAGTGTTATTGAGACACTTGAATGTGTATCCTGGTTTTGGTGGGGATGGAGATTTACGAGTAGTAGATGGAGTTGGTTGATAGTATTGTTCCAATCCTTTATACCCATTCTCATTGTTTTTGTCCTACTGTGATGTGGATTTGTCTATTTCTCCCTTTAGTACTGTTTTTATTTCATGTGTTTCAAAGCTCTGTTACTAGATACACACACATTTATAATTTTTTGTCTTCCATGGTAAACTGACCAAGATCTTCATCACTAGGAAGTATTCTCCATATTTTGTAACTCTCCTTGTTTAAAAAGCCTTTTCTGCCTGATTATTAATACAGTCTCAACCATTCTTAGGCTTACTGTTTAGTTGATACGTATCTTTGTACATACCCTGTGTTCTCAACCTGTGTGTGTGTGTGTGTGTGTGTTTCAAGTATGTCCATTGTAGATATCACAGGGACTTACTTTATTTCTGGATTTTAATGGGTATGTTAGATTTGCTTAAATATAATGTAAATTTAATTATCTGTGGTTGAAGTCTACCATCTCGCTCTTTTTTAAAATTTCTGTATCTGTTTTTTTATTCTTATTTCTCTTTTCCCTTCCCCTTTTGGGCTCATCAAACATTCTTTATTCCATTTATTCCCTCTTCTAGTTTGTAACTTTACCTCTTTTTGCTTTTTAAGTGATTGCTTTACAAATTTCAGTATGCATCTTTGATTTACCAGTCTACTTAGCATTAATACTGTAACTTCATATAAAATGTAAGAATTTTATAGTAGTGTAATTCTCTTTACCCATCTGTCTGTTGTTGTCATGTATTTTACTTCTGTATACATTATAAATTCCATGGTACGATGCTGTTAGTTGAAGGAAATTAAGAAAACGGTCTGTTTACCCATATATGAACCATGCCTAGTTCTCTGCTGATGAGTGTTCTCACCTGGCATCATTTCCTTTCAGCCTGAAGAATATCCTTCAGCCTTTCTTGTTGTTCACGTGTGCCCATGATGAATTCTTCTAGCACCTTTTTGAAGTCTACAAATGTGTTTATTTCCTTCCTATTTTTGAAAGATTTTTTGCTGGATATAGAATTCTAAATTTACATTTTCCCCCCAACACTTGAAGGTTGTCATTATATTACCTTTTAATCATCATTATTTCTGATGAATTTTCAGTTTACTTTCTTATTGTACTTAACCTGTATGTAATTTGTCATTTTTTTCCTGTGAATATTTTCTGTTTTAATTTTGCTTTTCAGGAGTTTGCCTCTGACGTACCTAAGTGTGATTTTCTTTGTCTTTTTCCTTCTTGGTGTTCATTGGAGTTTTTCTGGATTTGTATGCTGACTATCTTTCATGAAATTTGGGTGAAATGCTGGCTGTCATTTCTTAAAATATTTTTTCTGCCCCATTTTCTCCTTTATGGGATTGCAATTGTGTGTTTGTTAGGCCATTTTTATATTGTCTTCAGGTCATTGAGCCTGTGATTTTTAAAAAAGTCTTTTTCCTCTCTTTCTTCAGTTTGGATTATCCTTATTGATCTGTCTTCAAGATCACTTTACCCCCTCCACTTTTTTTTTTGTCGTATCCAATCTTCTGTGGTAATCGTCTAATAATTGTTTTTCATTTAGATACTGTACTTTTCAGTTCTAGATTTTGCATTTGGTTCTTTTTCATGGTTTCTCTGCTGAGACTCCCCAGCTGTCCACTCATTGTCCCCGTCTTTCTCTTAATGACCTTGAGTGTACCTACAGTAACAGCATATGTGTTATAGCAGTCCTTGTCTGCTAATTACAACGTAGGGCTCATTTCAGGATCTGTTCCTATCGACAGGTTTTCCCTTAGATTACTCATGCCACCCTTTTGCTTATTTACACACATAGTAAATTGTTGTTGTTGTTGAACATTATGTACATTACATCGAGGGAGGCTGGCTTTTGCTGTCTTCTCTGGTACCTTGCCCCACAAACTCCTACCTCTTCTGCAGACCCAGACTCTGCTCCCCATCTCCTCAGTGCGACAGGACTGCTGCTGTCTGGTGCCCCTTCCCCCGTGTTGTGGTTCGGAAACTGCCCCCTGGCCGAGTGGATGTGCGGCTTACCTCGTGTGTTTCCCTTGCCCCAGTAATCACAGTCTTAAGCTGCCTGTTTTTCATTTTGCCAAAAATAGCCGTCGCATATTTTCTCTAGTTTTGTGGTTAAGGTGGAAGGGTAAGTCCAATACCGATTACTTTGTCATGGGTCAGAAATAGAATTCTCAGTTGCAGTTTGAGAACTCACATTGGTTGCCCAGTTTGTGCTGGTGCCTTATGAAGTGCTCTTTGCTATAATATTGTTTTTCCTGATTACAATCTTTTTAAGAGAAAAAATGTTTGGGAATTCAGTTCCCTTATCTATAAAACTAAACAGTTGGACTGGGTATTTACCCTACAGATACAGATGTAGTGAAACAAAGGGACACCTGCACCCCAATGCTCATAGCAGCATGTCCACAACAGCCAAACTGTGGAAAGAGCCCAGATGTCCATCGACAGACGAATGGATAAAGAAGATGTGGTCCATATATACAATGGAATATTACTCAGCCATCAGAAAGGATGAATACCTACCATTTACATCGACATGGATGGAACTGGAGGGGATTATGCTAAGCGAAATAAGTCAGTCAGAGAAAGACAAATTATATGGTTTCACTCATATGTGGAACGTAAGGAATAGTGTGGAGGAAGGGAGAGAAAACTGAATATGGGAAGAAATCAGAGAGGGAGACCAAACCATGAAGACTCTTGACTCTGGGAAACAAACTGAGGGTTGCTGGTGGGTTGGAGGTTGGGGGGATGGGGTAACGGGGTGAGGGGCATTAAGGACGGTATGTCATGTGATGAGCACTGGATGTTATATGCAACTAATGAACCATTGAACACTACATCTGAAACTAATATACTGTCTATTGGCTAATTGAATTTAAATTTTAAAAAACTTCTAAAAAAAAAAAAACAAAACAAAACTAAGCAACTGGATTTGCCCAATATACATTGGTCCAGGCTCTTTATTTTTAATTTTTTTAAGTTGGCTCCATGTCCAGTGTAGGGCTTGAATTCATAATCCTGAGTTTGAGAGTTGCATGCTCTACCAACTGAGCCAGTCCAGTGTCCCAGTCCACGCTCTTTAGAGGGTGATTTGGTGTAATATTACAATAAAAATAGTATATGCCCTTTGATCCACCATTGCACCACTAAGTATTTATCCCAAAAAGGTATGGCTCCAAAGAGACAGCACTTGACAGTTATATGACAACCTTTAAAATATGCGCTTACTAAAAAACACGTGTTTCTGAAGAAAAACTTTGGGCACAACTGGTTTCAGCAGCTTTCTTTACCGAAGACCTTCCAGTCTGAAACGCTTTGAGACTGTCCATGAATGGCCTTGTTTGTTGCTGAGTTTCCCTGAGGCAAACACCTGTGTGGAACTGATTTCAATATACTCTCAGAGGACGAAGGCGTGGAGAAGCGTGCACATCTTCTGGGCTTTTTATTGGTATGATGGCAATCGGGCTCTTATTACGCCCTCAACCCCGTTATACAAGATGAGGTTTTTTTGTTGTTGTTGTTATTTTTTTCCCCATGAAGGAGACATGACTGAGGCTTTGTCATCTGGCAACAGAAAAAGACTGCTGGTGATTAAAATTTGATGTCTTTACCTGACTGTACTGCCACATCCTTGTTGTAGTTACATCGACAAGGTTCTCAAGTTACCCAGTGTTTGGAAATTCCCTCAAGTCAAACAGTAAGTAATAAAGATGGGGTTGGAGCTGCATTTTTGTGGCCAAGGCCAGCCCACTTACTAGCATGCCATGCTTCTCCCCCGGGTTTTGAGCTAACCTGAGAATTGCGGCCTAGTTAAATGTGTGAGCCTTCAGGATTCTTTATTTTACTATGACTCCTGATGGACTTTGGCAAAGGTCCAGTCTCAGAATTGTTATCCATCAAAATAGCGTAGAAAAAATGTTGGAAGTAAAGTTTTCCTGTTACCCAAACCCACGTGCTAGCACATTCGCTTAGTCCCTCCCTCTTCCAACTTTGCTAGCAGCATGACCAGCCACATTTATGAAACCTCCACTCATGAGGTAGGTGCCACTGGAGGTGCAGTGTGGGCAAGAGAGACACGGGTCATGGCCCTAGTGGGGAAGAATGCTGGTGGCAGCAACTGATAGTACTCGGAGCCTGCGCTGCTGGAGGGAGGCTGTGTTCTGTCCCCTGGGAGTGACTGGCGCGACAGTCCTTAACATCCCATCTCCTTAACTAGTTCTCCTTCCACACGACAGTCTCTGTTACAGCAAGGACAGTGTCTTCATTCTGAGTTCCCCCAGCCTTGTGCAGGGCACATGGTAGATGTTTAATAAGTTCAACCCTGAAGCTTTGTGCAAAGCTGAGTGAAAACTGCCATCCATATGCTGTATGATGTGTCACCGTGAGTTCTCGCCTCGTGAACCCTCCATCGCTGGCCATACCGTCCATCACTGTTCACCGAATGGCTGCTGTAGGAGGGATTCAGTAGAAGGCAAGGTACCTCTTCTCCAGATGCTTCCACTATCATTGTGGGTACAGAGATGGTCCCACAGAGTAGCCAGAGCACAGCGCTGGTCTAGGTTGTGTGGGCCTTGCCACCGGCACTAGGAAACCTTCGCACTGGGTCAAAATTAGTAGCACTCTGCTCAGAGCGCAGGATGGCCTGCAAAAAGAAGTCGTGCTCCGTGTCTTTTGACTGTCTTTGCCTTCTTGTTCCTCTCGAGCTCTCTCACGTGGCCCTAGGAGAACACTGCAGAAGTGATCACTGTGCGCGCGGGTGTGGCAGGAGGGTGGGGTAGTGCAGCATGGCTGTGTTGTTTGGGCACTGCCCACTAGAGGGATTGTCCATTGGTCAAGGCGTTTTGGAAGAGTGAATATGTTAAAATTAAAATAGTATGTATATCCTTTTCTTTTAAGTATTTATCCCAAAGAGAGATGTACAAGGATGTGTAATATTGTGATGGGAAAAAAGAAACCATCCCCATGTCAATCAGGAGGGATGGTTAGGTCAACATTCTGTGCAGTACAATGCAACTGTAGACAACAGTGAAAGGGAGCTTCCAGTGTGAACATCAAGTCTGGAAACAGACAACTAGGTCATAAGTGGTTTGTTAATATGCGTTATGGCACATGATACAATAATATCTCTCTTTCTAGACTTGATGGCCACTTTGTATCTAGTGACAAGGGAAGGTCTCAGAGAAATCTAGAGGGAAAACAGCAAGCTCCAGAACCATGGGTTTGATGCCATATGTTTGAAAAAGCATAATACATTGTATTTCTTTTTATGTACCTATGTATTTTTGTAAATGCATAGATTTGAAAATGATCAAATCCCTTCTGAGAAGAGGTAGAGATGAGGAGGTGGTCTAGGCAGACTTTCGGCATTATCTGTCTGAAATTGACAGTGAAGATGTAGTGATGCAAAACCTGTGTGGTTAGGAATTAAAAGATGCATTTTATTTATTTGTTTGTTCAGAGGGGGAGAGAGAGCACGCAGAGGGAGAGAGAGAATTTTAAGCAGGCTCCTCACTGAGCATGGGGCTCATTCTCACGACCCTGAGATCATGACCTGAGCCTAAATCAAGACTCGGAAACTTAACTGACTGAGCCACCCAGGCGCCCCAAGACTACCTTTTTTTTAAAAGAGAAAACCTGCCCAGAATTATGGCAAAAGGGTAAACAAAGCAAATAGGGAGCGGGCCAGCCTGTTTGGATTAGCAAACGTGTTCTGGTTACTGCCAGGCGGTTTTGCATCTTGCTGCTGCCCCTTAGTAGCACGTGTTTGCATGTCTCTGCGTCCTCCGAGGCTCTGTGGGGGCTGAGTGCGTTGTGCGTGTGACCAGCCCGGCACACGCTTTAATACAAGCACCATTCTGTAAGAGACGAGTCCAGAAGGGGTCTGCAGAGTGAACACTGATAGTCTTTGGGCGCTGTTGCCTTTTGAGTGAAGTCAGGAGCGTAGCCTGGAGTTCATGTTTAGTAAAGGTGTTTGTCCTGGGAGCCAAACTCGTGTAGTCCAGGATCAAACATGGTAAGAAGGAAGAACTAAACACAGAGACCCAGCAAGTCACACGTCCCCAGGTAGTTGCTGTCAGAAGTCTCCCAGCAGTTGCTAAGGAGCAGCTAGTCAAGTCAGGTCCCTGGGGCTCGTGTTTAATGGGTGCAGCCCTGCCCCTGAGGAATCAAAGTCCTGGAGATGGGCCATGGTGATGGTTGCACAGCGGTGTGAATGTACCTCATGCCGCTGAGCATGTAACAGTGAGTGAAATTGCAAGTTGTTTTTTGAGGGGGTTTTTTGTTGTTGTTTTGTTTTTTTGTGTGGGCAGCAAAGTTTATTGAGCAATATTGCACAACAGTACAAAGCTCCCCAAGAGGGAGGTGACCTGAGAGGGTTGCCCCAAAGTGGCAAGTTTTATGTTACTTAATTTCACCACTATTAAAATGGAGAGAGACCAAGAAACAGGAAGGAAGGAAAACTAGTTACTGGCCAAAGGGAGCCGGTCAGTGTTAATGAAGGGAAGGGACCTCCGTATTTTACAATTAGTGGGCATCCTGTCTTAAAAATTAAGTGGTATGATCCCTATTTATGTTTTGCACAAGATCGTACAAGGTGACAGCACCCTCCTTGCCACAAGAGTCAGCCACTGAAGCATGGGAGCAGAACATGGGTGATAATTGGGGTCTTCTCTCCATCCTTGCGGTGGCCAGGGTTCTGGATGACTGGTCGCCCGAGCAGGGCTGCTTTGTAGTACGTCCGGGTGACTCCTTCCTGCAGTGATTGAACGGCTTCCTTCTTTCACCAAATATTTACTGAGCCCCAGCTGTGTGCCACATTCTGCCAGGTGCTGACCGTACCTGAGTGCGTAGGACGTGACTCCTGCCACAGAAGAGCCCACTGTTTGGTACGTGAGTGGAACTGTCATGCCAACCGTTGGATTTAACTTAGGGTAGTAAGCGTTCCTAGAGGCAAGTGGCATGGGCTTCAGCTTAGTGCTGCGAATACCGGATACCAGTCCCTTCCCTCATTGCACTCGTGCATGAAACTGGGCTTCCTGGGTTTCTCTGATGATTGACCTCGCCCACAAGCTCCTCCCCTTCCTCACCTCCTGCCTGAGAGCGCAAACAGATGAATGAATGAGTGAGTGAGTGAGTAAATGAACAAATAAAGATTTAGTACTGGGGGGAAATGTGTGCATTTATGGAGTATCCGCGATGTACTGGGCCCTGGAATTACGCAGGTAGAAAGGCAAGGACTCTGCACTTTGCAGGTTCGCCTGGGTTTTCAACAAATACAGCCCTAATGTCCACCAGTAATGGCAGTTTTTCCTCTTTACAATCCTCCCGTTCTTATCCTTCTGTGGTGCCCGTGGTCTGCAGCCCAGCTTTGGACACAAGCTGCAAAAGCCGCATCTTTGTTTTATTGTGAATCTCGGAGGGAGAGCTCTACCAGATGAAGGACAATTTCCACTTGTTCCTAGTTTGCTAACTTAAAAAAAAAGAAAATTGTGAGTAGGTGTTGAATTTTAGTAAATGCTTTTTCCTACATCTTTGAGATAATTGTAATTTAAAATTTTTTTACATTTGATTTTTAAAATATAAATCAAATTTATTGAGATAATTACATACAACAAAATGCATCCATTTTTAGTTTATAGTTAATGAGCTTAAAAAAAAAAAAACCGTGTGGGGGCGCCTGGGTGGCTCAGTTGGTCAAGCGACTGCCTTCGGCTCAGGTCATGATCCTGGAGTCCCGGGATCGAGTCCCGCATCGGGCTCCCTGCTCAGCGGGGAGTCTGCTTCTCCCTCTGACCCTCTTCCCTCTCGTGCTCTCTCTCTCTCTTTCTCACTCTCTCAAGTAAATAAATAAAATCTTAAAAAAAACCAAAACCGTGTGTACACATATAATAACCACCTCAAGGTGTGGATCATTCTCACTCCCCCAAAGCTCCTTCCTGCCCCTTTGCAGCTATCCCCACCCCTGTCCAGAGGCAACCACTGATGAGCCTTCTGTTAAGGATTCATTTTTGCCTTTGAGAGAGTCTCCTACAAATGGAATCCTGCAGTGCGTACCGTTTTGTACTGGCCGCCTTCTGAGCGTATTTCTAGGATGCAGCCACCGTGTTGCGCATACGAGCAATCCACACAACGGAATAAGTGTCCTGTTGTAAACTTGTGCCCTAGTTGGTCTGTTCACCAGTTGACAGACACATGAAGCTGTTTCTGGTTTGGGACTGTTACAGACATTTGCACACAGGTGTGGATGTAGTTGTGTGTTTTCATTTCCCTTATGGAATTACTGGGTGTCGCTAGGTAACGTGGGGAATATACATTGACCTTTCTAAGAAACGGCCAGCTTCCCCCATAGCGTGGCTGTACTCCTGTACCTTCACGGCAGCGCCGGATGAATCTGTTGTCCCTGCCGACCCGGTCTCGGCGGTCTTTGTAATGTTAGCCAGAGCCGGTGCATGCGTGCTGGGGTCTCCTCAGGGTTCTAATGACCAACGAGGGACGTCTGGGTGCTTACTGGCCGTTCCTGTAGCAGCTTTTCCAATGTGTCTGTTCTTAGCCTTTCCCCGTTGTTTAAAGTTCCCTTGTTTTTCTTACTGAGTTACAAGAATTTTTATTTTATTTATTTATTTATTTATTTTTTTAAAGATTTTATTTATCCATTCATGAGAGACAGAGAGAGAGAGAGAGAGAGAGAGAGAGAGGCAGAGGCAGAGGGAGAAGCAGGCTCCCAAGGAGCAGGGAGCCCGATGCGGGACTCGATCCCAAGACCCTGGGATCATGACCTGAGCCGAAGGCAGACGCTCAACCATCTGAGCCACCCAGGCGCCCATGAGTTACAAGAATTTTTAAAACATCCTATGCGTGCATGTCCTCTGTCAGACGTGTATGTGTGTTTCTCGAATATTTACTTCCGGTGTCTTGTTCTGTCTTTTTTGTAACCGTAGCTTTTAAAGAGTAAAAGTTTTCGTTTTGATGATGTTTTTGAATTTATTATTTTATTTTTGCCGTTCATACTGTTTGTGTTCTAAGAAATCTCTGTCTGTCCCAAGGGTCATTAAAGATTTTTCTCCTGTGTTTTCTTCCAGAAGTGTTGCAGCTGTAGATTTTACTTGATGTCTGTACTATGTTTTGTGTTGGTTACTTTTGTCAAGTTAAGTCCAACCTTTCATTCCTGGTATCTGCCCAACATTGACTCAGTGTCATTTTTCATGAGTTGCTGGACTCAGTTTGTTAATACAATGGACCCTTGAACAACACGGCTTGAACTGCACATGTCCACTTATGTGGATTTTTTTTTTCAATAAATACAGTACTGAAAGTAAACGTATTTTCATTTCCTCGTGATTTTCTTAATAACGTTTTCTTTTCTCTAGCTTACTTTATTGTAAGACTACACAACGTACAATACGTACAATATACAAAATGTGTGTTAATCAGCTCGGATGCCGGTGTTGGTCAGTAGTTAAGGTTGGGGACTGTCAGAAGTCGTATGTGGGGTTCTGACTGTGGAGGGACTCGGCGCCCCTCACCCTTGCGCTGTCCCGGGGTCAGCTGTACTTTGTTTCTTTGTCCGTGTTTGTGAGATGAGTCCTGGTCCTCAGGATTCTGCCCAGAATACATTTGTGTTCAGTTGGATGACTTGCTCGTTGGGTGTGGGTGGAACTCTCCACAGAGCTGTCTGGAGCTTGAGTGGACAGTGACACCTTGACCGAGAAGCTGGGGTCTCTGAAGCTTGGAGAGCGGCGGTCTGGAGACAGCCTCTCTCTGATGATGGCCCAGAGGAGCGTATGGAGACGCGGGAGACGCAGCACCGTGGCTGCTGGCCGGTGGCGCGCTGTGATGTCCCACACTGCGTCAGAGGCCAGGTGCGTTCTCGGTGGAAGCATCAGAGAAGACGATGCCCAGAGGCTCTGTTTGCCACGGGGATGTCTTAGGCACTGGGTGTCTGGGCAGGACTGGCTGCCTCCCTAGCGACTCATCTGCCGTGATGAGCACAGTTGAAGGTCGACTGGGCAAACCAGTTTGAATAAGGAAAGCCTTCGTAGGCCAGCTGTCCTCATATTCTGGCAAAGGAAGGGAATGAATTCTTGCTTCCTGAAGGATGACCAAAGCTCTTGCCCAGAGAGAAAGATCCTTAGAACCAAGCTGCCCTGCTGGGGGCCGTCTCGCAGATGTCTTCTCCCTCCCCTCGCCCCGCTTGCCCTGCTCCCACATCCCATGAGCTGCTGACAATGACTGAGGTTTGGAGCCTGTCCCAGTCCACTCGCTTTCAATCCTTTGCATTTTTCCCTTACGAGGGACCTTTGGGGGGCCAGGCCGGTATCACGGCCTTTCCTGTCTGTATGTTATGAGGCATTGTGTGTAAGAAGAGTCAAGTACTTGCGGAGTTAAATCAAAAGGCCTCAAAACCACCCTGAAATGCGGACAGAGGTGGTAAGTGGGGCTCTCTTGGAGCAAACCTGCGGAGAGGGTGGGTGGGCATCGCTTTTCCTTGAGCCTTGAGCCAGCAGGATAGTTGAGCTGTCTCTGGCCATTCAGAGTGTGTTTCTGCACGCCTCCCTGCTGAGCTGTGGCCAGGCAGGCACAGTGGGCGAGCCGGTGTGGGGGGGCGTGCAGGTCTAGTCTGCCTACGGAGCCCCGAAACAGAAGGGTTCCTTTGTGTTTGTTGGACTTCTGCCGCTGTGATGCCCGGGTAACACGCAGCACCAGCATCTCAGTGCCTATCACAACAGAGATCCTGTTTCGTGCTCATGGCCCTGCAGGTCACCTGACCGTCCCGGCTGGGTCAGGCTGCCCCTTGGGCTTTGAGGCAAGTTTGGGGTCTTTGTTCTGGAGCCCAGACTGAAAGGGCAGCAGCACCCAGGGTGCATACTTACAGCAGATCCCAGGAGCACAAGAGGCCAAGCCAGTCACACAAACCCCAGGAAAGCCTCGGCGTGGGTCACATCTTTGGATTTGGCAGTGACCAAAGCAAGGCCACAGCCGAGCCAGTACCCAGTGTGGACCAGGGAGGGGTGGTATCTGCTCTGGTGGGAGATCCTGCAGTCAGCCTGCAGAGCGCATGGTGTCCGATCCTCCAGCTTTGGGATCAGGAACCCCAGGAAGTTCTGGGTGCATGTATTGTCTGCTGGATGTAGGGTGCAGGATGTCTGGCGTGGGGGAGGCTCTCCTGTGTTTGACCGACCGTGTGAGCATCAGCCCACTGAAGGTTCTGATTCGAGTTTTTAGAGAAGGACGTTGGAAGTCGTCTCACTAAAAGGAGCCACAGGTCTTACAAAATGGCTCATAAACCGGTGTTAGAAGAATGTTGTCCTTGCATGCCATTTCTCTGATTTTATTGACATTTTGCTTGAATTCTGTCCTATTTCAGGGAAATAGTGGAACATATGGTCCAGCACTTTAAAACACAGATCTTTGGGGATCGGAAACCAGTGTTTGATGGAAGAAAGAATCTCTACACAGCAATGCCCCTTCCGATTGGGAGGGATAAGGTAAGTTTACAGGGATGCGTTTGGATCATACGATGTGCAATGAGGTAAAATTCAAACGTGTTGTTACATACTAAATCGCCTGGGAGGAAAGAGCGGCCAGTTGCTGTGTGCTTCATCCTGAGATCTGTAGAAACTGCTTCCATGTGTTGTGCTCTCCTGTGTTGGGGGGCGGGGTCAGCCAGGTTCAGAGACGGGAGCCGAGAGCGTCTCAGAACTATGGCACACGTCGCGCACACCGCAACCCCCCCCCCCCACCGCCCTGTGCACACACGGCACCTGCGCCGCGCACCGCCGTCAGACCGGAGCCCGGATTGCTGAGCCTGTAGAGACCCGTGGAAGAGCATGTTTGCAGGGCTGGGGTGTGTGTGATGGCGTCAGTGAGATCCAGCCGAGGTCCAGCCTGAGCCACTGGTCCTGCTGAATGATAGTCACTGATCAGTAACCACCAGGGATAGTGCTTATATCACAATGTTGCCTTTTCTTATTGTTTTTGTTGTCATGGCTTTACTTAAAGAGTAATACAATTTCTGCTTAGAAGTTGTCACTTCTTGGCACATCTTCCAACAAATGGGCTGATCCAGGATGGTTTATTAGTAGAAGAGCTCAGCTCAGCTCAGAAATAATCTTCACAGAAACTTTAAAAACAAAAAACACAGCAGAGAAATAAGTAACTTCACGAGTGTCCCAGGGAGAGCAGTGAAGTTGGTTCCCTTTGAGAATGACCTACCCAATTAGCTTCTTAAGCCCCTGGGTCCCTGGGAAGGCGTGCAGCTCGGTGCTTACAGAGCCTCACACTGCTGGCCAGCGAAATGCAGGTTCTCCACGGCCATAAAATGTTTTCACTTTTCCGTTTTTTGATTATCTCAACATGACTAAGTTCCTTACGCTCGTCTGAATCACCAGGAGACTGGGTGGTTTTGGCGCTGGGTGGCGCAGCTCGGACTTGGCCATGCTCTGATAACGGAGTACGTTATGGCCGAGGGAAGGCCACGCCGTGATAAGGGCTCCTTGCCAGCTGGTCTCAAGGGGCTCCCGAGATAACAGTGGTGCATGACGGGGCTGGGTGGGGGTGACTGACATTGGCGTTCTGAATTAGAGGGAGTCCCGGGACCCTTTGCCTGTCCACTGAGTTGGGATCATGCCTCGCAAAGAAACATGCTGGTGCATTTGAAATTTATTGATTATGAAGTTTTTAATTTGCACATTTTTGTTTAAAGTTGTATAAGAAAAAAAGCATAAGGAGTTTATTCACAGTTTATCTGTACACATTTATAATTAGACACTAGGCGGGGCATAGGAACATTTTCCTTCAGAAGGGGTGAGGGAGTCGATACAGTGTTCAAATTTGAAACTTGTCCTTAAAGAAGTTAACCAGGCTCTGGGGTAAACCGGGACCTGATTCAGGTGCTTGCGTTGCCCTCTCCTGGGGTGAGACCTTGAGTAGGCCATCTTAAAGCTCCAAGTGCCACATCTGTAAAAGCGGGGCGGGGGGGCGGGGGTGGAGTGGTGTACAGAAGCCACCTCCCAGGGTTCTTGTGAAAACTGAATGAATCCCCCCCAGGAAGAGGATCTCCACCAGTGAGGAGCTGCGTGTGCCCCTGATGCAGGACCTGGGGGAAGGGAGTCTGCATTTCTACAACGCAGCTCCCAGGTGATGCCCATACTGCTGGTCCCAAATCATACTTAGAGTCGTCAGAGTTTCAAGTACTTAATTACCACATGGCCAGCAGAGACTGCTGGGTGTGGTTAGTGGTCTAAGAGGTCAGAATGTGCCCTCCGTGCTCTCAAGTTTCACCCCCCCCTTTTTTGTGTGTTGTGCAGACGAGCATGGAGAGCCTGCCCCAGACCGCTGCTTCCCATCATTTTTCAGTTTCTGTCAAACAGTTGCGATATGCAGACATTAATCTTTTCAGTTTAAGAGCTGATATGATGTGGCCCCTTTCCTGCTCCCAGATACTCACCTCTTGTGGCAAATTGTCTCTTGCTGTTGTTTTTACTTTTTTTTTTTTTTTTTTTGTAAAGTACTTTTCTTTGTGCACTTCTGTAGCCCGAGAAAATCCTTTACTGTCCTCTTCACCTGTGTCTGCTGGCGGCTGGATGGGGGCTGCAGGGGCCTCTCGTCCAGGTCTGCACACAAAACGTGGCCCGTGGCCTGTGGTCCTTACTCCTAGAAGGCAGTGCTTGTAATTTACCCTTTCTCCTGCTGAGTAGCCCACGCACTTTAATTCTAGCCCCTGTGTGGGAGGCCAGGCACCCTGGTTGGGCTGAGAGATGCTGTGGCCCAGGCCAGGCCCTCACGTTTCAGAATCTGAGACTGAGGAAGCTGTAAGAGTTGATCACCATTTGGGGTTTAACTCCCAGGCCCTCTTCCCAGTGACATAATGTGATTTGCAAGATCAGAATGTATGTCGTTTGTTGCTCCTTGCACTGGGCCCAGCCTTGGGACCCCTCTTTGGGTCTTCAGCTTCTTGTAGCTACAGTTTCTCTGTTTATTCAGGGAAGGCATGAGTGTCTCCTTCCTAGAAAGCAGTGACACGTCAGGCCAGGGGCACAGCTCGAATCGGTAAGAGACCCTGCGTGGAACGGAGGACATGTCTGCACAAAACACACGGCTTGGCGCTCCTGCCTGTTCAGCTCTGTGCCGCACATCAGGCCGGGGCCGTGAGCGCAAGCCTGCTGACTGCTGACTTGAGCAGGTATTGGGGGTTCTGGGCAGGGCAGAGAGGCTTCTGCGCTGGCTAGGAGGGTCAGGAGGTTTGAGGGCAGGCAGGAGGGGAGGGCAGAGGCCATGGGGGCAGGGAACCATCCGTCAGGTCCCTTCCTTGGGCAGCATCCAGGTAAAGGGTCTGCTCGGCCTTGTCTGCTCTTTGGGGCTATTGTGCTGCCTCTCAGGGCTGAGGGTCCCTCCGGGAGCCCCAGCGTTTGTCCAAGTGCCTTGAAGCCAGCTGGCCTGGGTCAGAGGTGCTCAGCAGGTGTGGCTCTCACCTGGCAGAGCTGCCACTTGCTATACCTGCGGGTCCCACCGATGAGGGTGACTGAGTCCCTATGCCCCTCACAGACGTACGAGGAAGAACTGTGGTTTTGTCCAAAGTGATTTGGAGGGACGACAGTTGGCTTCTGAAGAGACTGGTTGCTGAGCAGTGACAGATGGCCTTTCATATCAGCGCCACACACACATCTCGCCCATGACGTGAGCTGCACGGCCCGCTCAGGAAGTCTTGGTGTGGCGTGGCCCCAGGCCCTGCCCATGCTGCCTCTCTTTCTCTGTAACAGGTGGCAGTGGGTTCCCGGGGCCTCGGCCACACGACAGCCCAGTTGTAGACAAGAGAACCCGGTGGAAACACCCCTGCCTCCTCCGTCCACAGTTTCTCTAATGCTGACGGTGCTCTTCTCCCTCTCCTTGCGGGGTGGGTGCCCCCGCGGGGCTCCCCCCGGCGCAGCTCTGACTCTGTCAGCCTGGCGACTTTGAGTGTGGAGCTTTGGTCTGTCTGGAGAGCTTGACTCTCACAGCTGGCGCCCCCTTCTCTAGGCTGGGGTGCAGCCGGCAGCCCCTGCCTTCCACCGCCTCCAGTCAGCGGCCTTGGGTGTGGTGTGGTGTGGTGGCGGCTGCGTTGTTGGGACCGAGAGCGACAGGTTGTTGAGAAATCGAAGTATCTTGGTGTGTGGACGGACTGCTGGCTGGGGGCCCAGACTGACGTGAGCATGTCCTCAGGCTTGTGTCACAGCCGAAGGCCGGCGCCGCCCCGGCCCATGATGGGGCATTGCTTCTGAAGTCACCACTGTCCCGAAGCTGTCGGGTAGGTGTGCCAGGCACATGTCGAGGGACCCTGTGTGTGGCAGACTCGTAGGGCCTGGAGCTGGTTCTGCTCCCTTTGTGTGAGGCCACGAGGAGGCCAGGCCGGAACCCACTTAAACGTGTAGAAGTATCTTTTGCTGAAGGAAAATACACCCCCTACATCCTCCCCTTCGTTTGCTTGTAGAGGCACTTTCCCCCAGCTTTATGGAGGTATAATTGACAAATGAAATTGCATGTGTTTAAAGTGTGCATGATGATTTGATATATGTATATGTTGTGGAATGATCACAATTAGGTTAATCAGCACATCCGTCACCTCCTGTAATTACCACTTTTTAACTTTTTTTCACATTTTCTTAATTGACGTGGCAAAGTGGTATGGCGGTGCTTTTCTTGCAAAGAAAAGTTTGGTTTGTTTATCTGAATGCCTAATTACTTCATAAAAACATCATCTGTGCTCAAGACCAGACTCTAATCTCCTTAAGGACAGGTTCTCCCCGTGCCTGAGCCCCAGCGCAGCCCTTCGCATGGAGGCTGCCGGTCATAGTCACGCAGGATCGGGGCGGGGGGCATCTTCAAACTCTTATTTTTAATTGGAGTATAGTGGACATGCAGTACTATATTGGTTTCAGGTGTACAACATAGTGATTCAACAAGCCTATCCGTTACAGAATGCTCCCCATGATGAGTGTGGTCACCACCTGTCGCCACACACGGTCATGGCGGTATTGACCGTATTCCCCGAGCTGCCCTGATCATCCCTGTGACTTAGTTATTTTATACCTGGAAGTGTGTACCTCTTCATCCCCTTCACGTACTTCACCCAGCCTCCCGTCCCTCCCCTCTCGTGACCATGAGTTTGTTCTCAGTATTTACAAGTCTGTTTCTGTTTTTCTCCTTGTTCATTTGTTTTGTTTTTTAAATTCCAGATATAAATGCAATCCTATGGTGTTCGTCGTTCTCTGTTTCACTTAGCATAATATCCTCCAGATCCATCCATGTTGTTGCAAATGGCAAGAGACCCCCCCCCCCGTTTGATGGCCGAGAGACATTCCATTATGTACAGAGAACACCTCCTCATCCATTCGTTGGTCGGCGGCACCTGGGCTGCTTTCCTGTCTTGACCGTTGAAGATAATGCTGCGATCTGCATGGGGACGCATGTCTTTTTTCAAATCCGTGTTTTCGTTTTCTGCGGGGAGATCTCCAGCAGTGGCATTACTCGATTGGACCGTGTGGTGCTCCTGCTGTTTGCTTTTTGCGGACCCTCCGTACTGCCTGCCACGGTGGCTGTGTCCCCGCCGACACTTTGTACTGGCCGTCTTTTGAACCTAGCCATTCGGACAGGTGTGAGGGACGGCTCACTGTGGTTCTGGTCTTCTTCCGGGGGGTGGGGGCGGTTAGCAGCTGTGTGTGCAGCCATAACATCTACCATTTCCTTCCGGAGGGGACCCTGCCGCAGCGTCCCTCTGTGGCTCGGTGCTGCTCACTGTTCCGTCCTGAGGTCCGTGCGCCTGGAAGTGTCTGTTCTCTCTCACTGCCGTCTCTGCGCTGGGCCTTGGGCCACCGCCCATTAGTGGCTGCCAGGCGTGGCGGTGGCCTGAGGGCTGCTGGGCAGGTGTCCTCTGGGACACAGGCATGCAGGTGACTTCGGTGCATGTGGTCTGCTTGCAGCTGTCATGACGGTTGAACGTGGTGTGGTGAGTGTGTGAGGGAAGGCGTGCCTCAGGAGCGGAGAGTGGCCTGCGGGCCTGCTGCGTGAGCAGGGAGCGAGGAGGGCACGGAGGAGCCTGGTGTGGCCGGAACGTGACCTGTCACATTAGACACTTCATAAATATTGGCTTCGATATTTATGGCATGGTTCAGTCACCAGCTGAGTAGGATCTGTGTGGGCCGTATGTTCGGGATGTACTCCTCAGTTACCAAGCACTGAGCTGTGGGATCGTAAGTGGTGCAGTGAAGTGATGGCGTAAAGGTGGGTCTGGGCACCACAAGGAGCCAGGCGGGTGAGCGAGGGGCACCTCACAGCTGGGAGGAGACTGTCTGCTTCAGGGAGTGAGTCACAGGGGCACGCTCCTGACCACTGTCCAGGACGCCAGCCACTGGCCGCCCATGGCTGTGTCAATGTGGATTCATGAAAAGTTAACAAAGCTGAAAATTCAGTCCCTCGGCCACACTGTTCACATTGCAAGTGCTTAGCGGCCACATTGGGCCAGTGGCTGGCGTCCTGGGCAGTGCGGGAAGAGACTGTTTCCGTTGTCACAGAAAATTCTGTTGGAGACCATTGAGCGCTATTGTGGCAAATATTCTGAGGTTTGGCTAAGAATTTTAATCTCTTCCCAGGAGATCCTGATGGGGTCTTGTAGTTGAAGCTTTTTTCTCTGCATGTTTTGTACATGGAGATGCCGGTGCCCTTGGGTCACAGACTGTCGCGTAGAACAGCTTCTGGAAACGGTGGGGAAGAGCCCAGTGCGAGTCCCCACCACCCACATTCTCTGATCTTCCCACATTTCATCGTGAGCCTGTTTAGTCGGAGGAAGGGTGGACTCATTGTAGGCGGGTGCCCACCCATCTGGAATCCGCAGTGGTTAGCGTCTGGCCATTTGTTTTACCACACATCTGTCCTAGGAAGGCTTTTTGTTCATAGTTTATTCACTGCAAACCTAGTTTGTGGACTCCTAAGGGACCCAGAAAATGGGAACCCCCAGACATACTGCAACATTTTCAGTTTCACTGGGAAATAGCTCTCTAGGAGCCCCGGCTGGCTCCCAGGCCCCCTGCCTGTGTCTCCCCCCCCGCCCCATCCCGCTCTGGCAGAGCCTCCTCACGATACCATCTCTCACTGCTTGCCTCTCCAAGCTGCCTCTGTGTGCAGGGCCAGGCAGAAATCCGGGGTCCCGCGTCAGTCATGGTGCCGTGCCCGTGTGTGCTGCCTGGTGGGATAAAGGATGCGCTAGAATTTCCCGACCCAGGGGTGTTGCACCACCTTCGCCCTCTCCCAGTAGCTTCTTAAGGGGCAAGTGTGAGTAACCGCATGCTCTGGATCTCCTCACAGGTGGAGCTGGAGGTCACGTTGCCTGGAGAAGGGAAAGACCGCATCTTCAAGGTGTCCATCAAGTGGGTGTCCTGCGTGAGCTTACAGGCGTTACACGATGCACTTTCGGGGCGGCTGCCCAGCGTCCCCTTTGAGACGATCCAGGCCCTGGATGTGGTCATGAGGCATTTGCCATCCATGAGGTGAGGAGCAAGGAAGCAGGAGCATCTGCTTCTAACCCTGAGCGAGCATTACCTGGAGAATATGAAGTCTCTGTGCAAGGATGAGTGGAGTGTTGGAGTCGGGGTGGTGATGGCCATGGATTTCTACGATGGAAATTAGAGCAATACTAACATGAAACATTTTTAATATAAAAATAAATCACCAGGGGCCCCTGGCTGGTTCAGTCAGTAGAGCATGGGACTCTTGATCTCAGGGTTGTGAATTTGAGCCCCTCGTTGGGCAGAGATTACTTTAAAAAAAAGGAAATCACTAGGAATTCTCAACCTGGAACAAAAAGATGGCCTGCCCGTCTTTGTGCACAGTGGGCATGATTTTTCACTTGCCTGATACTATGACTGTGTTCTGTATCTGTGGCCTTCACGGGTAGGACTTGTGATAGTAGGGTGATACTCCCAGTATCCTACTTGATGGAGCACCCACTGTATGAAGGACGCTGAGACCGCGGGTGACATGATGCTTTGGACCGTTGGTTTATTCCACAAATCGCCGCACTTGAACTTCCTGGGACAGAGGGTGCACGGACACTTGAACGGCTCATACTCTGCCAGGTGGCAGGGCTGCACCGTTTCCCTGTGTCTCAGCCTCGTACAAGCCAGGCCACTTTGCCACACGCAGACCTCAGGGTTCTGATCTGGGACCACCTGCTCTTTCCACGTGTGCAGCACCCGCTAGGGCCTCGGGAGCTGTTTGAATGAACCAGTGACAGGAGCAATGAGCCTCCATGCTGACCTCTCCTTGTACTGACAAAGCTCTAAGATTTGAAGGGGGAGTGGAGCTCCCTTTGTCCCTTTGTAGGGGTGAGAGAAGGTGCTCTGGGGTGCCTCGCTGGATTCTAAGGGGACCCTGATGTTCTCAGTCTTCAGACTTGGTGGGGGGCAACCAGGTACAGGGCAGGTGTCACTCCTGGCAGGGATCCTTCCCCCGGCCCCCGGGGTATAATCTGCTACTGCTTGGAACTTCTGTCGGCAGGAAGGCAGGTGGGTGCAAAAAAAAAAAAAAATCTAGAAAGGCAGTTGCCAAAACATTGAATACATTTTTCAAATGAGTGGTGGAAATTACTGTGATTTTTGTTTTCTGAGTTTTGAATTAATTACCATGTTACTTTTACAATCAGGAGGAAGTCTCTATTCATTTTGGAAAAATAATAGAAAAGTGGCAGGATTAACATGGGTCAGGGGAAGAGAGAAAGGACCATCCCCACCATCCGGTTGATAGTGCAGCCTGTAGGTGGATAATACAACCCCTAAAAGAAGCATCTTCCTTTTGGATCCTTCGTGATGACGCGTCCCAGGGGACCAGGCGCACCGGTGCAGCTGCGCGGTGTGTGCCTCACGCAGGTGGCTTCCTGCCCTCTGCGCACCGTGGGCAACCGGGCCCTGGAAGGTGTGTGGGTCTTCCCACACATCCACCTTACCATCCCGCCTGGGAGGCTGAGCTCCCCCCCACCCCAATATTGAAAGCCTCCCCTGCAGAGGAGCTGCGTGGAGCGGGGAATGGATGCTGGGTTTTACGTCCCAACATGGTCCCGGGCAAAGCAGCCAGGCTCCCCCTGGCCCGGGGCTGCTTCGGTCCAGCCGCCTTGGCCTGATTGCGGCGGCCACTCGGCAGACACTTCTTCCACCCGTCTCTGCACACGCGACACCGCGATGTCCTAGAAAGATGTGAAGCGCTGTGCACAGCTAAGCCCTAGAGGATTAGCATTAAAGTACGGCGTGGGGGGTGGGGAGGGTCAGAAACACGGGACAAAGCCAGGGACTCCCTGTGGGCCCTGGGCCCTGCACAGCCAGAGCCCGCGTCTGGGATCCAGAAGCACGGTGGGTGGGAGACCAGTTGCTCTCCCTGCGCTCTGCGTGCCGAGGCCCTGTGTCCCCAAGGCTGTGCCTTAAACAGTATTCCTCAGCATCAGCCATGGATGCCTGCAAAGTGCAGTTCGGTAAAAACGGCAGAACCGTTGGCGCGTGTGAGTGTTTGCCCGCTTGCTTGTCACGATGAGCAGCAAACTTGGCGTCAGCCTGTTCTTTCTGATCAGACAGGGGTCTCTTGTTTCAGGTACACCCCTGTGGGCCGCTCCTTCTTTACAGCATCCGAGGGCTGCTCCAACCCTCTTGGCGGGGGCCGGGAAGTGTGGTTTGGCTTCCATCAGTCCGTCCGACCTTCCCTTTGGAAAATGATGTTAAATATCGATGGTAAGCAAAGCCCCAGTCTTTGTCGCGGGGTGGGGTTGGAGCGTTACCGAGGGGCCGAGACCTGGGGGAGCGAGCACCTGTGTGGCCAGTTCCAGACGTGACCTCCGTCTGAGCCTCAGATGCTATCACACCTGGCCTTCCTCACCTGCTTGTGAGACGTGATCCTCAGAACCACCCGCAGGGCCCACTCCCGAGACTGGGGAGGTTCAGGGGCGCTGAGACGGGCCTGTGTCCCTGACTCTTTCCCAGATGCCGCTGCCTGTGTCCACGAGGCAGGGCCAGTGTTTCTGGGGGTGTGCACGGGCCTCCCACCGCTAGGCCCGCCCACCGTCTCGCCTTTTCTTTATGCATCCTGGTTGGTAGGAGTGCGGGGTAGCTGGCTAGGGGCCTGCCTGGTCTGTTGCCTTCCGGCTGGTCTCCCTCCAGGTTCAGGGTGCCCTGCCCTCTCGGGAGACTCAGGGTTGGATTGCGCAAGGGCCAGTACACTTCAGAGAGATCTGCACCAGGAGACAGTCAGAAAAGCCACAGTTATGGCTGTTGTGATCTGGTGGGGTTTCATTTTAAACCTAATTTTATTCTCAGATGGTGACTTTATCTTTGGGCCCTGAGCAGAGGGAGTGTGGGGCAGCCCCCTCCGGCTCTGTCCCACCCTAAGGCCCAGAGGTGGATCCTGGGGATGGGGGAACAGAGCCAGGTGGCCGGCCTGCAAGGGGCACCGTTGGGCACATCTCACATCAGCTTTTACTTTTCTCTTTTTCCACCTACAGTCTCAGCAACTGCATTTTATAAGGCACAGCCAGTAATTGAGTTTGTTTGTGAAGTTTTGGATTTTAAAAGTATTGAAGAACAACAGAAACCTCTGACAGATTCCCAAAGGGTAAAGTTTACCAAAGAAATCAAAGGTGGGTTGCTGCCTTGCATGTGAGGCCCTGACTTTCCCCCTCGCTGCACTTTCGGAGCTCCTAAGGGGATGGAGGCGGCAAGAGTGATCAGGCATCCGGGGACTTAGCACAGATTTGAACTGAGCCCATTTCACAGCACGGGAACAGTAACGTTCTCAGCAAACGGCTTCCCGCGGGTCAGTGACCCATGCACGCAAGTCACTGGGCTCTCAGACCAAAGAGCAGCGTGTGGTTGTCACTAGTACCTCACACTGTTCTGGAATGGAGAGCACACTTTCATGCCTTGTCCTGTGGCAGCTCTGTACCCACCAAGCCTGCTTTCCACTCAGGGAAACCCGGCCTGAGTGCGGTGGCCTGGCTCGGGCCCTCCCACCCGGCCTGAGTGCGGTGGCCTGGCTCGGGCCCTTCCACCCGGCCTGAGTGCGGTGGCCTGGCTCGGGCCCTCCCACCCGGCCTGAGTGCGGTGGCCTGGCTCGGGCCCTCCCACCCGGCCTGAGTGCGGTGGCCTGGCTCGGGCCCTTCCACCCAGCCGCGGCGAGTCGGCCGGCACCTGTCGCCCACGCCCCTCCGCACCTGTCCCCCTCAGGGCTTGCTAAAGGCCATCAGAAGTACCCGCTGCTAAAAATAGTCCTGGAGGAAGCACAAAGTCTCGCTGAGCCAACATCATCTCTTTTATCTTTAAAGAACTGTGTCCAGCCTCTGGCCTTGGCATTTCTGGGGCAGAAGGCGTCCCCGTGGGTGAGCCAGGCCCCGTGCACAGGTCCCCGCACTCAGGGCAAGTGCAGCCCTGCAGCTGCCGCAGAACACCCTCCCCTGGGGTCTGTGGGCTCCCGGGACAGCCGGTGCTCAGGAAATGGGGTCCACGCTCCAGCCCGGGCCAGGGCTTGACTGTGAGGCCGGGCTGCTCTGTGTTGCCAGGTCTAAAGGTGGAGATAACGCACTGTGGGCAGATGAAGAGGAAATACCGCGTGTGCAACGTGACCCGGCGGCCCGCCAGCCACCAAACGTAAATGGCCTTACCCCTGCCTCGGACCCACTCTCTGCAGTCCCTCTGATGGCCCAGCTCCAGAGCAGTGACCCTTCTGGGAAGGATCATTTCATTCTAGTTCAGAATTCTGGAACCATGCCTTTGCCTCAGTAGAACCAAACTGCATCCAATGAGATGAAATCATGAAATTGCCCCGTACGGGGTGGGAATGGGTTGGTGGCTCCTTGTTGATTTTCCCTCTTGAATTTTACAGGCGAGAGAGGGTCATTTTTGTTTGTTTTCCCATCCTCAGTGCTGAGCAGGTGCTGGGAGGGAGTGGGGATCAGTAGGCGCCCCCCCCCCGCCACAGGCGTGGCTACTTCCTTACGTATACTGTAGATCTCTGTGATTTGTGATTATTGCATGTTACATGCATGTCAGTGTTTTTTATTTCCCAACTCCAGAGATAATACGAAAGTTTAGGAATTACATGTCCAAAGGGCATGATTGGTTTGACCCCTGAAAGGCGCTTTGGACGTTTGCCCCCACCCCCACCCCCATCCACCTTCTCCAGCCCTCAGCAAGCAGACCGGGGGAGCGGGCTCAATGCGGGGTCTGCTGCCTGAGCCCCTTCTTGGCTTCCCTAGATTCCCGCTCCAGCAGGAGAGCGGGCAGACGGTGGAGTGCACGGTGGCCCAGTACTTCAAGGACAGGCACAAGCTGGTTCTGCGCTACCCCCACCTCCCGTGTTTACAAGTCGGACAGGAGCAGAAACACACCTACCTTCCCCTCGAGGCAAGTCCCATCTCCTGTCTGCGCTGCTCTGGGGCTGGCGGGAGAACTGTGGGCCTCAGGCCAGTGATGCCCCTCATGCCTGCCTCCCCAAGAGTGAAACGGTGTGGTGACTCCCGCGGGATTTGTGGGCCCATCGAGGACGTGCCCATTGTGCCCAGCAGGCCCCTTGAACAGGGTGGAAGATGCTCAGAAAAGCTACCATTTCTTCACTTACTGTTGGAAAAATCCTGGCCCAGGGAAAGATTAAATGCTAAAACAGAGGCCCAAGTTTTAACTCTTTTCTGTTAGTGCCTTAAATTAACTGTACTTATCCAGCTACGCAAACATCCAGGTGGTTTTCCTGGGACCTGGTCCAGAAGGCCGGCCTCCTCCCCATCAGCACGCAGCTTCGCGCTCCCACGTTGTGAGGTTCCCAGCGCGCACTGGTGCCGGGCCAGGCTCCCCCAGGAGGATCTCTGGTGCCGACTGCGGGCCCCTGAGCAGCCCCTGCTCCTGGAGGATTGCACGGACGGCCACCGTGGTGTGTGCGTGGTACCTCGTCACGTGTGGCTAAGAGACCCGTGTGTCACAGGCTAAGTCAGGGCAGCACGCTCAGCCCCAGACCCCGCCTGTCCTCCAGCACTGGAGCCAACGCCCTGTCTCTTCTCTGTAGGTCTGTAACATAGTGGCAGGACAGAGATGTATCAAAAAACTGACCGACAATCAGACCTCAACCATGATCAGAGCGACAGCCAGGTCAGCACCGGATCGGCAAGAAGAGATTAGCAAGCTGGTGAGCGTCACGTTCCCGGGGCCAGCCTGGGGGTGGGGACACCGTGGGGACTGCAGTACGTGGTGCCGGGCAAGGGAGCCCCTGGTGCTTGGGACAGACACGGCTTATTTCTTTTTTCCTTTTCAAGATGCGAAGTGCAAGTTTTAATACAGATCCATATGTTCGTGAATTTGGAATCATGGTCAAGGACGAGATGACAGACGTGACCGGGCGGGTCCTCCAGCCGCCCTCCATCCTCTACGGGGGCAGGGTACGTGGGGGCGGGGCTTGGGGGACGTGCGTGGGTGTCTGCGCCGTGTGTCTGGCAGGTGATGGTGGAGCAGGAGCTTTTGACCCCCTCGGGTCAGAACCATGCCAGAGGTGTAGACCATGGCCAAGGTAAGGAATTCTTGCCACTCTAGTCCAAGCCAGTGCACGTTATGGGGCCTCAGTAAGGACTGAATTGCTGGGCCCTTTCTGAGGATTTTCAGAATTACCCTTTATCTTTTCAAAAGGTGATTTTTATTACCCCATCGAAATCTGGAAAGCATTGTTCTTTGGGCACTCCGCCACTGATGAATTATTTTCCAGAAACTTAGACTTCTTTTCTGTTCTCCTAACTTTGGTGTTGGAGGTTATTTGGTGACAAACAGAGCTGTTGGTCACTCAGGTTTTGTTTGTTTTTGCCGGTGCGGTGCCTGGCTTCATCAGCACATCATAAAGCGATTCTGTCCGTTGAGCCCCGCAGAGCTCATGGGAAGGGTCTTCATGCACTTCCTCAGGGCCGGGCCCCCAGATGCGGAGCACGGCTCCACTGGGTGGGCGGCGGGGCCTGGGGGCCTCAGCCTCACTCATCGCGGGCTGCTCACCCACAAGCTCGGATGGAAGCATTGGAGTGACTCTGCCTTTTACCCTCGTTCTCAGGACCCATAGCAAGGCCTGGTTTTGTTTGTAGGGGTTTCCCCTTTCTTCTGTAAAATGTAAGTTCTGCTTTTTACAATGTTCCAAAGTTCAGAAGGCACAAAGAACTACAGGAAGGGGGGCACCTGGCCGGCCCAGGGGGAGGAGCCTGCAAGTCTTGATCCCAGGGTCGTGGGTCTGAGCCCCACGTTGAGCCTGGAGCCTACTTACAAAGCACAACACAGCAAAACAAAGCACTACGGGAAGAAGACTCTTTCCCCAGGTCTCACTTGCCCTCCTAGGAAGTGATTGGTGTTTTCTTTATCTTGTAAAGCTGCCAAGGGATTATTCACATGAGTTTTCATCCCTTTTGGTGCAATTAGTAACATTAAATACACCTTTTTTACTTGAAACTTTCTCTTAGAGCCCATAGAGGTCTTGGAGATGGTTCCATATGTATGTGACGTGTGGCTTGTTCTTTTGGACTCTTACTGCACGGTATTCTGAGTGGGGGCCCCCATCCTGGTGCCCGCCCTCCGAAGGAGACTTCTGAGCTAGGCTTCCGGGCTCTTGGCTCACTTGTGCACTTGCTGTGTCCAGACGTGATGCAAACATAGCACCTTTTTGAGCCCTTCTTAAAACCCTAGAAGGAAGAGTGTGTGATTCCCTTCCACAAGTAAGTGGAGAGATGGCTAGAAATAGAGGTTTACGTGGCCCTTGGCTGATCAGATCAAGATCGCAAATCCGGTGTTTTTTTCACTACCTCTGCTTTATGTCTGTTTTGACTTTCTGACTCTTAGGAAATACAGGAGTAGTCTGGAAGACAAAATAGCTCTTGTAACCTCATCTTGCAAAAATATTAGAATTGTAGGGATGGAAAGTTTATAATGCTTCTAAATGAACGCATTTTTCCAGATCTCTGAAACATTTTAATGAGAACACACACTTTTCTTCACCTACCCTACTTGTTGTCCATTGTTGGAGCAAAACATTAAATGCCCCCCAGGGGACGTTTAGCAACGTCTGGAGGCTGGCATCTGGTGACGAGAACTGCTAACATCCGCAGTGCATAGGACAGTCCGAATGTCAGTGGTGCTGAGGCTGAGAATCGCATGTGTCCTAAGAGCCCGTGTCTGCTGAAACCGTGTGTGTGCATGTGCGTGTACTGAGTCTGGAATACCAGACTGGTGGTGGGCTGTCTCTTACAGAAGCCTGTCTCCAGTAGCAGCGGGGAAATAGTTACAAAAACATCAGAAAGAAAAGAGTTCATTTCTAAAATGTTTGATTTTTACAGTAGGCTTGTGTGACTTTTGTAATCAAAAATGTTTTCCACTAGAAACACACTCCCATAACCAAGGGGCAGGAGCTCAGGTGCAGCCCGTCCTTTGGCAGTGCCCACAGGCCTGGACAGCCATGCCCCCCCCCCCCCCCCCCCCGAACCCTCCCCAGAAGGGAGTCCAGAGGTTCCTCTGGTGGCGGCGCTGAGGCCTGGTCCTTTCTGGCTGAGAGAGGACAAGCCCCGGTGGATGTGTCCCCTGCTCTGTCTTTACAAGCGGGAGTAGCTTTCATTCCTTAAACCACGGCAGACAGTGGCGTGAGCAGTGCAGGGGTCCTCGCTGGCCCGTCTGCTTCCCGGCCAGGACTGGGAGGAAGCCCCTTGACTTCTCTCCCCGCCCCCCAGCTGCTGGCCTGATAAGAGAGGAGGTAGAATGAGTGAGAGCATGTTCTGAACCAACCAAGAAGCCTCCTGTAGCATTCCTCCGGGCTGCCCCTGAGGTTGGGTGGAATTCTGGGCCTCTCTGCTCTCCTTGGCCTGTATCCACCCCTCCCTTCATTGGTCCATCCATCTTCCATCCGTCCGCTTGTCCACCCCTCCATCTCTCCTTCCATTACGCTGTCTGCCCCTCCCTCCACCTTTCCTCCTCTGTCCCCCCATCCGCCCCTCCCTCCCTCCATCCTTCCATCCCCCATCTCCCGTCCAGCTCTTCCATCTGTCCATCCATCCATTCTGCAGATGTCCCTGGCCCGCTTGCACTGCTGGGCAAGTCAGGGATGGCAGAGTACACAAAGGCCCAGTTCTCAGCCTCAGGAGCACCATCCGATCAGGGGACTAGCAGCAGTAGGGAAAGTAACACAATCCAGTGTCAGAGGGATGTGTTTTCCCATTTTTCCTCACTCTAAATGTTTTGCCATTTGCAGAATAAAGCGATTGCCACCCCTGTCCAGGGCGTGTGGGACATGAGGAACAAGCAGTTTCACACAGGCATTGAGATCAAGGTGTGGGCCATCGCGTGCTTCGCCCCCCAGCGCCAGTGCACAGAAGTCCACCTTAAGTAAGGCTGCTTGAGGGGCAGGCGCACCCGGCCTTGGGCGGGACGGCCGGGGAGTGGGGGGGACGGGGGGGGGGGCTGGGCAGCTGGGGAATGCAGCCAGGTGTTGATGGTGGGGTTGGTAGACTTCCCCTGGCAGAGAACACTTGCCCGGACATGTGGGCCACCTCAAGGCTGCTATTAACTTCTCAGACTCATTGGTGCAGGGAGTGTGGAGAAGTAATGCAGATTATATAAGAAATAAAACAGTAAATGAAGAAAAATCTTGAAAATTAGTTGCAAAAGAGAAAATTATATTCAGTGAAGTCAAGTTACTTTTAAAAAGCCACTTCAGGTTCGTATTTCTAGATTGTCCTGGCCTGGTCCAGGCGTCGGGCCCTTTGAAAAGTAGCACCATAAACACGCAGCTTCGCCGCTCACCCTTTTGTGTCAAACAAACCTAACAGCGAAAGGAAAGCTTTAGCTTCCCGCCTGTCCCGGTGGAAGCAGGAGGGAACTTTCCCCCAAGCCTGAGGAGTATAGCTGCTTGACGTTCTAGCCGAGGCTGGCTCAGAAAGTTCCTGAGCACGGACGTCAGTGGGCGAGAGGCTGTCTGTTGATGGCTACTTGTCCTGTACACTGCTCGCAGATCGAGCTGGAAGGCCAGAGCAGCTTAGGAAACCAAGCCGGTTGAGTGTGGACTCCGGGCGCCTCTCTCCCTCCGCGTTCTGGCCTTGCCTCCTTCGTTCCATTTTGCCTGGAGCTAGATGGCCCCGCAGTGAATCCACCTGTGGGTGTGAATGTGGGCGCGCGCGCATGTCTCTTTAGCTGCACTAAAGTATAAGAAGCTGAACACTGGCTCCCTTGGATCGAGTGTCCTTACCTTGCTGTAGAAGGCGATGTTATTTTTATTCCTAAGTTTAAAATAGAAGCTGTTGATCGGTCTGCGCCCCTCCCCCCACCGTGTGGCTTCACCAGGCCCATTGGCAGCCGCTGCTGGTGTGACTCTCACTGTGGTTGGTTCTGTTCGTGCCCATGGCTGTGTCGTCCAAGTCCGAGTTGTACACCCAAGAATAATGGGGGCAAATCCAAGGGGACAGTCCGTTCACGGTTTTCCTCCCTTGGATGGTGTTTGGCTTTTAACGGAGTCCTGGGTTCTGTACCAGAACCTGGACGCTGGTCAGGCCTGCCAAGTGGGCAGTACGTGCTCAGTGCGTTGCTCCAACAGGACAGCACTTGTCCCTGCACCCTGGGAGTGGCTTTGCGGGAACCAACGTGTATGCTTAGCGCGTAGCCTCTCTTTGAGTTAACATGTTGTCATGGTTCTGTCCAGGTCTTAAACTTAGACTCGGACGTCAATAAAAGTGACTTGGGGTGGGGCTGTTAAGGCTGTGCCCTTTATTTGGGGCCTCTGGTTGGTGTGGATTCTTTGGCACTCGCCGTGCATTTGAGTCTGATGAGCCTTCTCCTTCAGATCCTTCACAGAGCAGCTCAGAAAGATCTCGAGGGATGCTGGAATGCCGATCCAGGGCCAGCCGTGCTTCTGTAAATATGCCCAGGGGGCGGATAGCGTGGAGCCCATGTTCAGGCATCTGAAGAATACGTACGCTGGCCTTCAGCTGGTGGTAGTCATCCTGCCTGGCAAGACCCCGGTGTATGGTAGGCCTTTGCTCTCGTGATCCCCGTGGGGGTTTGGTGCGGCCTGAGTCCTTGGTGTTTTTGCCATGCTGAGGAGTGCTTGTGCCTGGCCCATTGATCCCGCATCGGCACTGAGACCACACTTCCTGGGGGCCAACACCTGCAGAGTTATTTTGTTATGCTCACTCGGTGCCCGCACAGTGATCGCGGGGGGGCCACCATCTGCCCCCGATGTGCCATCTCTGTGCCCGCCTCGGAGCCCTCTGGAAGTTCATCAGAGTCTTCATTCCAGAAGTGCGGTTGCGCATCCATTCAGCTAACACTTAGCAAGCGCCTGTGATGATGTCTCAGGCCTGGAGGGTTCAAAGGCCCAGCCCCCCATCCAGGAGGCCCCAGGGTGGTGGGGGTTGCAGAGAGGTGACTCCAGGACAGGCGGTGGGCCAGGTCGGTTGGTTGGAGAGCCATCGGAAGCTCTGGGGGGGCTGTGAGGCTCGGGTAGCATCACCAACCGGATCCCCAACTAGACAGGGACAGAATCAGATGTGTAAAAGCCACGCTTCTTCCCTCCAAGCTACATATCCAAAGAGCAAAGAAGACACCATCAGCGTTTCCATCCAGAAGTCCCCTGTTCCCACAGGACTGTATGGGGACAGCTGACAGTCGCTTCACGAAAGAATCCAGAAACCGAGGGGTGTGGGCCTAGATAGCGCTTTGACATCAGGTGTGCGTGTGCAGTGGATGTCGAGGGTGCCAGTGTCTTTCTTTTTAACGACTCAAGCTTTTGCTCATAACCCCGAGCACCATGATAGAAGGCGGTGATCCTAGGCAGGAGTGCCAAGGCCCCCGTGGCAGCCTGGCTCTGCCCACGCTGCCCTGCAGCACTGCGAGTCCCTGAAAGGGTCTTCACTCCTGCCAGAGCCAGAACGCAAGCCCTGGGGCCAGACTCCCCACCCCCCCCACCCCCCGCCGCTGGTCACCTGCTCTTCCACATGCGTGGCTGCCCACGGGGCTGCCATGGTGGCACTTCCGTGCGGGCCTCTGCAGTTTCGGGGTGGCGGGCTGTCAGGGCGAGCGAAGGAAGAGGGGCCGGTGAGAGCTGCCAACGTGTGCATCTTTTGTGCTCCACAGCCGAGGTCAAGCGTGTGGGGGACACGGTGCTAGGGATGGCCACGCAGTGTGTGCAGATGAAGAACGTGCAGAGGACCACGCCGCAGACCCTGTCCAACCTCTGCTTGAAGATCAACGTCAAACTGGGAGGCGTGAACAACATCCTGCTGCCCCAGGGGAGGTAAGCCGGCCCTTCCCCGTGTGTGCAGCGGCTAGCCACACGGTTCCCAGTGGGGTGGGGGCAGTGCATGGGGGCGCCACGTCGGGTTCCGGCGCCACGCACTGTCCTGGATGCCGTAGACGCAGGAAGTGCTGCTCGGAGTCTGGGGAACAAGGGGGTCCTGGAGTGCCGTGGCCAGCTCCCCTGGGCGAGCTGAGACCAGAGAGGGGCGCGGGGCTCCTGGAACGTGAGACGCGGCAGCCGCGCCGTGAGAGGGGTGAACAGGTGACCGCTGGAGCTCACCTCGGACAGCTCGGACGCGAGCCTCGGTGGAGGGACACACGTCGCCGCCCGATGCCATCAGTGCCGGAACCAAGCCCTGGGAACTGAGAGGCTCTGCGGCAGAGCACGCTGTTGGCGGACCCCGGGCTGGGGTCGGGGGCTGGCAGGGGAGTGGTGGGCGGGGCTGCGGGGTCCCCTGGTACCTCTTGGCCCCGCTCGGGGCCCTGGTGCCCCGGGGGAGGTTAGCTTTTGTCTGCTGCGGCCAGAAGAGACATATATTGTGGGGCGGGGGCGGTTCTTGCTGGAGCCTCTGGGCGGTTGGGTTTGTGTTTGAATGGCAGACATGGGGAAACGGGGCTTGTTTGCCACGCTCGCCTTGCAGGTAGAAGGGGCAGTTGTGAAGACAGGAGGCGGTCTGGCTGCTTCTGTGTGCTTAGGGGAGAGGTGGCGCTGTGTGCAGAACGCAACAGCCAGCCCCCAGGCTCCCCGCGTGGGCACGGCTGGGCCAGCGTCTGAACCCCATTCTGGCCTTGTTAAAGCAGAGGTTCTGATCAGCACGTCTGGACTGGGACCCAAGTGTGGACACTGCTAGCAAGTCCACACGCGATGCCGCGGGCCACACCTCCCGAACTCTGGGTCCCGCTGTTGAGTGGAGTTAGTGGGCGGTAGAGCCTGACATGCGCGAACCTGAAGACTGGCTCCTCACAGTGAGATCGACTCACTTAGGTCCTGGGAAGAAATGAGGAGCTGTCGGGAGCAGGTGGTGAGCTCGAAGTGCCGTTCACTCAGCAGGTTCTGAGTTTAGTGGGCGCCTACTGTGTACCAGGAGTTTGAGCCACAGCAGTGAGCACAGCACCCGGAGTCCTAGTTTTCTGGTGCAGGGACCCACGCGCGCGGGGCTTGACAGGCGAGCAGCAGTGACATCATGTCAGAGACAGGAGCTCAGGAGGGTAAGGAGCTGGGGTTTCTATGGCGACCATCTTGTGGAGAAGGTGGCACTGAGCAGAGGGCAGGGGCCAAGGTCGCAGGTGTGTGGGGATGCCCGGGAGAAGGGTGTTCCAGCCCCAGGGCATAGTTTGGGCAAGGGCTCTGGGTGGGAGCCTGTGGGGACGGCTGGGGATTGTCTAGCAAAGGACCGAGAGCTGGAGGGGCCTGCGGCTCCCTCCGGGCAGGACACAGCCCCTGGAGGTTCCTGTTCTAGAAGGCCGCTCCAGCTCCCGGGTGGGATGGGACCAGGAAGCACCTGTGTTGTCTCGGGAGGGATGCTGTCGGTGGGGGCGGGGTGGGTGCCCAGAGAAGGTGTTTGGAAGATGGCGCTGCAGGGCCCGCTCTAGACGTGGGGCCTGCAGGGTCCGGCTGCAGGGGCGTCACGGGTGGGTGAGCAGAAACAGGGATCTGGTACCAGGGTTGTGTGTTTAGGAGTCCCCAGCAGAGCGGTGGTGTTGAAAGCCACGAGGCTCCTGTGATTCCAGAACCCCCAGGGCAGGGTGTAAAAAGGAGGGATGCCAAGCCTGCTGCCCTGGGGAGTTCAGGGGTAAAAGGTCGCAGAGATGGGGAGCCAGCAGTGGAGCCCCGGAAAGGAGGGGAGGAGAGCCAGGCGGGGCCTGGACCCCAAGGGCACTGCGTTTTGTGTCTCATGGTGAGCAGGTCTGAGGCTCTGCCATGCGGGGGTGGGGGACCTTGTGGAGGGAGTCTTGTTGCCATGGCAGGAGGAAGCCTGGTGGGAGGGGCCCAAGGCTGCTCAGGAGATGGTGAACGGGTTCGGCTAATTAGGAGCTTAGTCACAGGGCGGGGCCCGGGAACTGAGGGAGCGTGGGGGGAGGGGGCGAGGGGGGGGAGCATATCAGGGAGAGGAGTCTGCCTGCAGGTGTGGTTTTCCTGGTTGAAGGTGTGAGTCACAACTGCGGGTGCAGATATTCCAGGAGTAAGAGAGTTGGGAGGCGGGGCACAGTGTCGAGTGGGCTGCGCGGTGCTGAGGAGAACAGGGCCCAGAGCCAGGGCCATCAGCGTGGCCGCGGGCAGCATCTTCCCCCATGCAGGGAGTGCCCGTGAGCCCTGCTTCCGTGTCCCAGGACCCCCAGGAGAAGAGCCCCCCCAGGTGTAGTTGGAAGCATACTGGGGCTTGAAGGGGGAAGCTGGTCCACGTTCTGTGGACACTGATACGTGGCCTGCACACTCGAAGCCCTTCCCCCTACCTCTGGGCTCCGGGTGGAGGGGCTCCTTCCGGCGGGAGTCCCCCCGGGATCATTCCCCAGTGAGTTCAGCTCCTGGCTGGGCTGGCAAGCACATGGCACCGCTCACCACTGAGCAGGAAGGGCCCAAACAGCAAGCAGCTCCTGGGAGTGTGGCGGGCCAGGCCCTCTGAAAGCACTTGGCTTGCCCTTGCACGTGCTCGTGTAACTGTGCATATTGTCTCCATTTTCCAGAAGAGAAAAGTAAGCTGTAGAGAGAGTAAGCTCCAGAACGCAAAGCTAGCAAGTGACCCCATGCTCCCACCCTCCGTGCATGGGTCCTCTTCAGGAAAGTTCTGGAACACAGCATTTAAAAGCTGAGGAGAGGAAACCCGTGTTGTGCTTCTCACCGGGGGAGTGCCCCGGCACCTCGTGGGCAGAGAGCAGGGGTACTGCTCAACACCCTGCCGGGGGAGGGCGAGAGCCCAGCCCCAAGCTGCCCCTGTGCCGTGGGGGAGACGCTGGGGAGTGTGGCTGCAGGTCCGAGGCTGGAACCAAGTATGGGACTCCTACGTGCATGGAGTCTTGCATATATAATCACTGTCTTATAAACACATAACCTTAATATGTAGAGTTTCGGTAGGTCTGCTGAGTGTGGAAACTTTCGGGGGCGTACACAAAGTAGGATCGTCCCTGACCCCAGCCTCAACGCCGTCCGCGCCTGACCGTCCTGGTAGTCCTCACGCCTCCTGCCCCTGATGCCCTGCACCGGGTTGTTTGGAAGCAGGTCTCAGACCTCGTGTGGCTTTATCAGCCAGACTGTCTGTAGGGACCATTAAAAGTTACAAGGTTTTACAGTGCCTTTGCCACACAAGTGACACTCTTCAGGGGCACAGGCCTCAGATGGTCCGGCTTCCCTCTGCAGGCCGCCCGTGTTCCAGCAGCCTGTCATCTTTCTGGGGGCCGACGTCACTCACCCACCCGCTGGGGACGGGAAGAAGCCTTCCATTGCTGCCGTGAGTATCCGAGCCCACCGCTGTACCATTTGTGGGACCCATGCCCTCGCCAGGCTGCCGGTGGGAGGGCACGCGGTGCCATGGCAGTGTGGGGCCAGAGCATCTTCCTAACAACCTTTGTGGTTTATGGAGCAGTTGGTGAAACAGTCTCCTGAGAAATAGGTAGTTGGAGGGGACTCTGCATGTGGCTAAATGCATGAGAAGCGATGAGGTCGCGCTCCCCGGAGGCCCAGCCCAAGCGGACCAGCTCTGGCTGCAGGGGAGGCTGGGGGCCGTGGGGTGGCTCCTGTCCTGGGGGGCCTGGGGGCTCTCTGCCCACTGCGCAGGATTCGTGTACCCACCTTCTTGCACTCCTTTTAAACATTTTCTGTCTTTTATTATAAAACACTAGATAGAAAGTACTTACATACACAGTCCAGAGTTCAATGGAGGCCTTGCCCTCGTTCTACTCGAGTTCCGGGGGCTTTGCCTCCCAGGCCCTGCATACCTATGCCCCACACATGCTCGCTGGCTGTCTCCTGCCCTCGGAGGCTGAGCCGGGCCCCCACTCTGTGCCCCGAGCTGATGGTGCCCGGGAGGGGCAGCGTAACGGCCTTTGGTTCAAGAGGACCAGACGAGCATATATTCAGAAGAGTGTGGACTCGAAATGTGGAATGCAGGGCCAAGGGCGCTCCGTCGGGGCTGTGTTTGACTGGACACCTCAGGGTTCTGCATCCGGGCAGCCAAGTGGAGGGAAGGAAGCGTGAGGCTCAAGGTTTGTGTCCCCAGCACCCCCAGTGGGGAACTGCCAGAGTGACTTCTGGGCTGCTGTGCATTCTGTCCCGTGCCTGACACCACCTAGGGACGCTTGTCACACTCTCCAGGCTCATTAGAGAATATTGGCATTTTCTGAGCACCTACTACATGCCAGGCTCCAGGCTGGCTGTGTAACTACAGAGCCATAATCGCGTGGGGTCACTGTTAGTTTCCTCAGTTGACACATGAAGTCCAGAAAGGCCAAGCTCTGTTGCTCAAGAGAAACAGCAGAAAACGGAGCTGATGACTGCCTGAGGCTCAGGGCTGGGGTGTGCGCTGTGCGGGGTGTTAGGGGCTGCCGTGCCCACCAGGCCCCTGCACGTGGGGCTCCGCGCTCATTCCCTCCCTCACAGCAGCTCTGTCTAAAGCAGTCAGAGGTGAGCAGTGCCAGCCATGTGTATGGACAGGGCCAGCCACCCTCTGGCCGCCCGGGGCTTCCCTCTGAGCCGCATGGGATCCTGAGGTGCGTCCGATCCCCAGCCAGGGAGGCTGGGGCTCCCAGGAGGTGCGGGCTTCCCCCGGGTCTGCTGTGGGCCCCGAGCACACAGGGTGTGTTTGGTGTCCTTCAGGGGCTGTGTGCCTCCATCAGGTTAGCATTCTGTAACGTGAATCCGCCTCCCGGCTCAGCAATCCAGATTACCTCCACTTCCTACCTGGAGTGCGGTTTTTTACCTTGTTAGGTATTTCTCAGCCCTTCCTTATGACGAGCAGAGCAGAGCGCGGCATGTAGTTGTGTCCCTTATACTCTGGGCACCTTCGGTGTGACCCCTTCAGGCAACTACCTATGGGCCAGCCTTTGGGCCGGCGTGCCATTTCAGGGGGTCAGAGATGTGCACTGATCGGCAAACAGCTTCTCTGGGTGAGCAAGGTGCTTTGAAAAAACTGGGGATTGCTCACATTGCTTTCTTGGGGCTGATTGAACTCAGCCACCTCGGGTCCCAGGCAGAGTAAAGAATCAGAGTAATTGCCCACTTTTTATTAGACACTCTCAGCAACTGTTACTCCTTGTCCTGTGTTTATAAACGTTACTGCCCACGTTCCAAAAAAAAAACCCACAAAGGCAGCAGGTTCGCCTCTGACAGGCCAACAGGCCACTGTCCCTTCACTGCGCCATGAGGTTGGGGTGGCGACACGTGTCCCCGCCTGCCCCTCCTGGGGTGCAGCCAGAGCAGCGCTCCTCCTCGTCCCGGCAGGTCGTGGGCAGCATGGACGCGCACCCCAACCGCTACTGCGCCACCGTGCGGGTTCAGCAGCACCGGCAGGAGATCATCCAGGACCTGGCCACCATGGTCCGCGAGCTCCTCATCCAGTTCTACAAGTCCACGCGCTTCAAGCCCACGCGCATCATCTTCTACCGCGACGGCGTCTCCGAGGGCCAGTTCCAGCAGGTGGGCCCCTCGCGGTTTGCTTTGGGGTCTCAGAATGCCTGAGAGTCACCCATCTGTCCTGCACAGTGGCCTCCTGGGCTCCCCGATGGACACAGTGACATGACGTCCATTCTGCCCCGCGGCTCATGTGGCCGCGCATGGGAGGTGGGCTGGGGCAGAGGCCGCCAGGCCGGCAGGGACGAGGCAGGGAGGGACTAGGAGCCGCGGGGAGGTCGAGTCTGGGTCAGCTCAGCTGTGCAGCCTGGGGCTGGGTGCCCTTCCAGAGGCTTGGTGGTGGGAGTCTGTAGGTGGGGACACCATTGTGTCAGGGTCACCTCCGTGTGCAGCAGGAAAGGCAGGCTGCAGGGTGGAGGCCACAGAGGCAGGTGACAACTCTGGCAGGGGCTGGGAGGATGGCTGGGCGGGGGGCCCTTTGGAAGGAGGGCTCACAGGACTGGCCACCATCCGGGTGTGATCTCGGGTGACGGGCTGTCCAGAAGGCAGGGGTGCCATCAGACACGGGGTAGTGAAGAGGCGAGGGAGCGGGTGTGGGGAGCTTGTTGCCGTGCTCTGCTTCCAAGCACCTGCGTTACCTCCCTGTCACCACGACCTGTGGTCAGCAGTGAATCCATCCTCACCCAGAGCTCGGGAGATTGATGCCCGGACTGTGTCTCCTCCACATCAGTCCAAGCTAATCACACCTCCACCCACCCTGTACCCCGTTCTGGCACATGTCTCACTGGGGGATGTTAGGGAAGGCAGAAGAGACAGGGCCCTGTGTCCCATCCTGTGGGAGGAGACCCGCCCAGATGGGAAGGCATCCCGAGGGCTGCGCTGGTGTGTTTCAGAGGCCACAGGCCGCCTGACTGGGCATAAGCAGGATCGCCTGGACCTTCCTGCTCCAGAGGGGAGCAGCAGCTCGTCCCCCTCAGGCCCTCGGTCGGTGGGAAGAACAAAATCGACACTCTGGCCAGGCCTCATAGAGCTTCTGCAGAAGCAGGGCTGGGAGCTCCTGCGTTGTCCCCCTCTCAGGTCCAAAGTCTGGTGTGTGCCAGCCGACCTTGAAGGCACCTCTTGTGCAAAACCTCTTGGGTTCCCTCAGTTGAGGCTGTACCCCTCTTCTGTGCCCCCAGCCCCCCACCCCCTACCACAGCCATTCCTGCTGGAGAGGGGTCTGTGCCTTATGTGTTTATCGCTCTGTGAACATAGCCCACAACTTACGGAATCCCCACAGCTTGGGTTCTCAACCCAGAACCCAAGACACATTGGAAACATCATAACACGATATTTAATTCAGACAGTGTTTAAAAATCTGAGGTGTGTGTTCCCTGTAATGGCCTCATCACAGCGTGATAGGTTGTTTGCCTGTTTATCTCTGACCCAGATGGTGAGAACAGTGTCTTACTGTCTTTGTGTCTTGTCTCCCGGGTGCTTATATGGAAGGGCTTTGTACTTACTTTAGTCCTCGCAGCAAGCCTGCAAGGTAGGTTGTTCCCATTTTCAAAGTGAAAACAACTGGGCATCAGAGAGGATCCGTGGCTTTCCCAAAGCCATACAGCTACTTGGCGGTAGGGCTAGGGTTTGAACTCAGGTCTGACTCCTGAGCCAGTGCTCGTTCCACTGGGTTCTCTCCCTCCTCTCCCGTAAAGAAAACGAGTTGTTGAATTGATTTGTTCCTGTGTATGTCTCCCTTTGTGCCTCATTACTCCTGTGCATGGTGGGTGCCATTTATGGGGCACTTAGAACATTCCAGAAACCGTGCTGAGCAATTTTATGCATTATCTACTTTAAACTATTTAACTATGAAACCCGGGTCTCATCTGCTCAATTATATAAATAAAACAAATGTAGAAAGGCAAAGTCCCGCTGCTAATCACGAGGTAGTGGAGCCAGAACACTGGAACTGCAAGTATTTGTCAAATAGCGTGTGTTATTAAGGGATTTATTCTAAGGTAGAGGCTGTAAAAAGAGAATCATCCTTAAACGTCTTTTCTTTCCCTCAGGTTCTCCACCATGAGTTGCTGGCCATCCGCGAGGCATGTATCAAGTTAGAAAAGGACTACCAGCCAGGGATCACCTTCATAGTGGTACAGAAAAGGCACCACACGCGGCTCTTCTGCACCGACAAGAATGAGAGGGTGAGGCTCTGGGGCTGAAGGAGGGGCCAGAGGTTGGCCCTGGGCTGTGGGGCCGTGAGGGACACGGGTCTCTGCTCAGCCCTCGCCCAGAGCCACGCCGCAGAGGGGCTTCATGGACACCCAGCCTTCGGCGCTGGAGAAGGGCTCTCCTCGGTCTGGTGAGACGTTTGGACCCGTAAATCCCATGGGCCTGGGACAGGAGCGGGCAGGAGATATAATTTGTCCAGTAAAGAAATTACCGGAGAGCTGGCTCTGAAAAAGGCTGTGGCAGCCATGGCAATGGGCAGAGTAGGTGAGATGCAGCAAACTGGGGACCCTTGGGGGGAGGAGGTTGGAGTGCTGAAGGCGGCTCGGGGGGAGCCCATTCTCGGGTGCATCTCCTGGCCGTTCCAGAATAAGAATAATGAGCATGAGGGAGAGGCAAGGTTTATAGGTACAAGAGCTGAGAAATCTGACAGTTGAAGAAAGGTCGGGATCTTCCTATTACAAGTATCTTCCATGTTTCCACCAGCAGAAACAAAAATAATCCTACACATAGACTACGGTCCTAAACTACACAATATCAGGTAGCTGCCTGAGAAAGGGGCATCCCCCGAGGGAAGGGGACACTACAGTGAGAGGCAGCAGCCCCGCAGCTGCTTAGCCTCCCGCCAGAGAAAGCACAGCAAGGGAGAAATGCTGATTGTCTAAGTGAAAGACAAAATACAGATCGCTAGTGAAAGGAAGGGACACTTTGTCACAGTCACAGGGATGAGCCACCAAGAAGATAGAACAAGTGCGAGCTTGGACCTACCTAACGCAGTGACCTAAAAATATGTAAAGGGAGAAAAAATACAGTGTAGCAAAAAACTGACAGAATTCCCAGGAGAAGCTGACAAACCCGCCATCAGAGAGGGGAAGTTTAACACCCCAGTGTAAGACACTGGGCAGCCACAAATGGGTAAAAGCTAGAGGTTGGCAGGGTGAGATGACCAGGCCAGGTCTCACGGTTAGAGTGCAGCCGTTGACAGTCGAGTTCACGTGGAGGGCTTATGAAAGTTGCCTTGTACCCGGTCACGAGGAGATCTCAGGAGATTTCCAAACCTCAGTATGGGGCAAACCACATTTTTTTTTTTAATCGTACAATTAAATTTTAAATCAGCAGTAGAACTAGAAAGACATTTAAGAAAGACTATAATTTTAAATTCACTTCTAAGTAGCACACACATTAAACATGCAAAGGGAATAAAAATTACAAAGTAATCAGAACTGAATAAAAAGAGAATTTCATGTCAGACCTTATGCAGTGCAGCTGAAGCAGTTCTTGGAGAGAAGAGGCTAGACTTCGATACATCTTGTCGGAAAATAGGAAGAACCACCCAGTGGGGCTGAAGGTACAGGAAGGACAGAAGAGCCGCCAGTCCCGGGGCGCAGAGGGAAGGCTGAGGAGCCGGTGTGCGTGGGCTCCCTCCCTCCTCCGCCTGTAACCTGCCCCTGCCATGAGTCACGGGGGCTCCAAGTTGGCTTGTTCCTACACCCAGCCCCTCTCAGAGTGGGAGATAATGAAGGAGAAAATGAAGAAGACAGAGCAGATGAACACAAACAAAGCCTGCCTCTGTGAAGACGGGTGAACCTAGCAAGACTCAACAAGGAAAAAAGAGGATACTTGTAACAATAATTAAGAGCAAAAAGAGAACTATGACCCAGAAGGGGGATGTGTTACTGAAATCATCATGGGATAGTAACAGCTTTGTGCTGATAGATACATTGGAAGAGTGAGAAGAAATAGATACAAAGAGTTGTTTGTGGAATCACATAAATAACTGAAATCAGCTCTGGAGGATAATCTAATCCTCATTTCCGAAAGGCATCAGGCCCAGAGGGTCTTACAGGCAAGTTTTACCAAACCTTCAAGAATCGATGATCTTAAAGTGTGGCAGAGACTAGGAAAAAAGGAGAAACTACTTAGCTTATTTTGTGAAGTTCATGCAGATTTTTTATAGGCAAGTTTTACCAAACCATCAAAGAATAATCTTATACAAAATTTTTCAGAGAATGGCAAATGTTGGGGGGACTCATGAAGTTATCCTGATAATAGCAAAGTGTTGGCAAGGATGTGGGTGCTGGGCCATGGTCAGGAGCATGGGTCTGGAGCCAGATAGCCTGGCTATAGCCGACCCCTCAGCACCTGGGCTGCCTCACCACAGGTGTCAGCCTCCCTGTGGCACCTTCCTAAGGATGCTGGAAAGGTGAGCTGAGCTAACACACTAAGCACTTTGCATCATCCTTGGCACAGAGTAAATGCCTTATATGAAGACTCTCCTATGCTTTCGATGGGAGTGCAGACTGATAAGCCAACTTGGATGCAGTTTGGTAATTCTAGCCCTTGAGAAACCCACCTGTGTGGGTATAAGGAGACAAGTATAAGAATATTTATTGCAGCATTGTTTCTGATAGCAAAAACTTTGTCTGTCTACTAACAGGAGGAGGGGTTGTGATGTATTCCTATACTGGCATACTGCCCAGCAATGAATAGGATAGACTATATGTATCACATGAATACATCTCAAAATCGTAAATATTGAACAAAAAGCAAGTAGCAGAATACATATGATACACATGCACAGTTTGAAAACCTGTGAAGTAACACAGTATAGTGCTAATGGAGACTTAAATGTGTAGGGAAAAAAAAAACATGTAGGAATGATAAAGGCTAAATCTGAGACTGCCACGTGGAAGGAAAGCAAAGGGGGGGCACCATTTTCAAATATTTTACTTTTAAAAATAGGAACGTGTGAAAAAAGTGGGCAAGAAAAGGCGCACAGGGGTTACACTGGGGCTTCTCGTGCACGTGTGGGTATTGAAAATTGCATAACTAAAAGGTCAGTGACTTACTGATCATGGGTTGGGTCCTAGAGCTTTGGCATCGTTGCTGCCCCAGGAGCAGTAGCTGGGTGTTCAGTGACTTTGTGATCCTAGAATGTAAACTTAGAGTTAAGTGGTTTGATATCATGTATAGCCCAGTCCATCCCCCTGCTTCTCAGACGGTCTCAGGGGGGACAAGCATGCCCTCTTGGGTGGTGGTGATTGAGCCACCAACCAAGTGCAGATGCTCCTGACTGCCTTCAGAGTGTCCTAGCTCTTCTGCCTTGAATATTAGGTGTGTTTGTGCGTGGATGACGGCCCGTCAGGTGTCCATCGTGCATGGTTTTAGATTTGTATGTCGGTGACCTCCATGGTAATGAAGAGCCCTTCGAGCGTTATATGCAGATTCTTCAGTGAAGGGAAGACAGCTGCATTTCTCTCCCCTTAGGAGACCTGGGGGGAGAAAACCCAGCCCTCATAGCACAGGAACTTACTTACCTCTAGGGGTTAGTATCGGTTAAGTTCTCTTTTAATGCCGCCGTGCCGAGCAAATGTGTTAGCCAACTTAAAGACGTCGAGATAGGGCCGCCTTTGGTCAGGAAGGCCCAGCATCAGGAGGCAGTGTGGGCGAGGCTGATGTGCTTGCTTGCTTTCCGTTGTGGTCCCTGGACATGTCTAATGGGTTCCTGTATTGCCGAAGGTTGGGAAAAGTGGAAACATTCCAGCAGGCACAACTGTGGACACGAAAATCACCCACCCGACCGAGTTTGACTTCTACCTGTGTAGTCACGCTGGCATCCAGGTAAGGACAGAGGGCCCCAGCTGCCCAGTCTCGGTGTCCCCGGGACGTGGTCCGCGTGCCCCACAAACACAGAGCACGAGCCTCATGCCAAGCACCCCGATGGGCACGTAGGGGAGTTGGGCAGGTAGCCAGGGAATAGGTAAGGGTGGGGAGCGTGGGGTGCTGGGTCGGAAGGACCCACTGGCGTGCTGTAGTCAGGGTTCCCATTTTAGATGAGATGAGGTCAGGCACAAGTAGTGGGTGCAAAGGCCAGGGGCGCCGGTGGGGTCCAGGGTGTCCCGTGCACCCGGAGCTTAGCGAACGAGCTGAGGTTGGAGTGGTGACAAGGCCGTGGGAAGGGCGGCAGGTGACGGACATGCTCAGAATCAGCTCCTGCCCACGTAGTGGGGTTCGGCCTTGTCTCCCGCCACACACGTTTGCAGGACGTACAGGGAAGGTCACCATGTGGCCCATCGTCACCTCAAGACTCCTGGCCTCTGCCCACTGGTGAAGGGGCCCACAGGTTTTTGCCCCTAAGCGTTCTCCCACTGAGTCCTCCATGAGGAGGGTGACGGAAGCATGGCTTATCAGCAGTGCCCTTGTGTAGGTGAGTTCTGGACTTCCCGCATGTTCACTCCTCTGATCCTCTGATCTGCTTTTAGGGAACAAGCAGGCCTTCCCACTATCACGTGCTTTGGGATGACAATCGTTTCTCTTCCGACGAGCTGCAGATTCTCACCTACCAGCTGTGTCACACCTATGTGCGCTGCACGCGGTCCGTGTCCATCCCGGCGCCAGCATACTACGCCCACCTGGTGGCTTTCCGGGCCAGGTACCACCTGGTGGACAAAGAACATGACAGGTGGGTGGTGTGCCTTTTCCGGCCGGGGGCACGGCAGGGGTCGCTTCTGAGACCAGCTTTGGCAGCTGCGCTTTCAGAGTGGGAAAGTGGCTGGAGCCGAGCATGACACAGACGCCCAGGTGCCCGCCTCTTCCCTGACGCCTGGTCTCTGCGTGGCCACCTCCCCAGATAGCTGGTGCCTCGTCTTGTTATCAGTGCACTGCCTCGTGGTGCATTAAAGGCTTCTCCC
>NW_027397067.1:80145504-80174534 GCF_003265705.2 Callorhinus ursinus | reverse complement strand
CTCCTCTCTCTCTCCTCCCGTCCCCACAGCGCTGAAGGAAGCCATACCTCCGGGCAGAGTAATGGACGAGACCACCAAGCGTTGGCAAAGGCAGTCCAGGTTCATCAGGACACCCTGCGCACCATGTACTTTGCTTGACATGTTTTAGTGTTTACGATTGTGTACCGAGTTGGATTCACATGAGACCAGCTACACTCAGACCAACAGATGCCCAGCCCTTCCGTGACAGCCAGCATTGAACATGAGACGTCATTGATTTTAGTAGATTCTCCATTTTCCAGAATGCCTTCCGTCCCAGATTTCAAACTTGGATTTTGAACTGCAGACCTGTATGAGACCCCATTGTCGTAGGAAATATGGTTTGCCAAAATCTATAAGCTGCTTATTAAAATAGAGTCCCGTGTTTCCTAAAAATCTCCTAAAACCAGTCTATGAACTCAGGGCTTTAAAACATTTTTAATTTATTTGGTCATTCAATTTACTTGTTTTTAACACATGATTCTCTATGGAATTGGTGGGCTCAAACTAGCTGTGAACGTTTTCAGAGAGGTGAAAGCAACACAGAGCACAGCTGTGGTTTTAAAGCCTTGAGCATTCTGAGGTGGTCACTAAAGTTTATGTCAGAGCGGTACTAGTGTGCCCCTGACAGGGCTGGCGCCAGCTCTTCGAGACCGAGGGCAGGTGGCCCGCCGAGGCGCCCACCGGCGTCTGGAACCGCCACTGCCCGCCTTTCACTCAGCTCGAAATAAGGAGCGGGGGCAGAAGATGGGCCGTGTGTGTTTACAACATTTATAGGTCCAGAGCGATTGGCAGACAAGTGCCATTTTAATAAAAATTTATTTAAAAAAAGAAAAAAGACAGTATGCCGACAGTCTAATCATAAGATTTGTCCTATAGGACTGTGACATTTATTTTCCAAAGTTTCTAAAGAATACGGGTCTGTGGTGATAAATACAGTACAATCCTTTTTCACTGTTATGTCTTTAATGTAAGAGAAAAAATATATATATCTGGTTTGCAGTATTAATGTGATAGATAGATGCTGTTTTTCATTTTATTGACTACGGGGTGCTTATTGTGATCTGTTTAGCATATCACGAGTGTTTGGGAGCCTGGTGACTGGACCACCTCCTGTGGTTCTCAGTGCTGACGTACAGGAGTATGCACTTGAGTCAATGTGACCGCCACCTGCCTTCCCCCGTGTACATTGCGTAGCCTGTACCTGCAGGAGGACTGAGCGCGGGCACGGTGGCCCCACGCCGCCGCCGCCCCACCTCCTGTCCCCGCGTGTTGCTCAGCCGATTAAGCACAAACGGAATGTATTTATTCTTCCATTCCTGGGAAACAAGTCCATGTGTCAGAGTGTACCTCTCTGTGTGTATGGTTCTGTTAGACGAGTTTCGTAGGATCTATGCACTGAAACGCGCGGAGAGCTGGTGGTCTGCAGCAAGCCCCGGCCCTCGGAGGTGGCTGGCTTGCAAGGCCAGCAGAAGGGATTTGCATTCAGGGCCCCAGACGTGGGTTTGCCCATCTAGAAACCATGGCACTAAGTGTGATACCATGGACAACTTGAAAAGGGGTAACAGCGGACGACTCTGTTTGTGCTAAGTGGGCTGTTTGTCCTTGCAGACAATTAAAAAAAAAAAAAAAAAATCCATGTTCAGTGTAGAGATTCCGGGAAGGAGCCGCGCCTTCCCCTAGTGCTGCTTTGTGCTCTGTCGGTTTCCCTCTCCCTGCTGACGGCCCTCCCCAAGCCCAGCCTGACATTTACCTCTGGCACTGCGGTGGGGCGAGGGTCCCGACGGGGCGCCTCGTGCTGGAGAAAGCGCCCACCCCTGTCTTCTTGTCTGCCGGCTCTGGGGTGCTGGAGGGGCAGGAAACCGCGGGCGGAGCTGTGATGGACACTTGGCCGAGATTTTGGTGGCGATGACAAAGGGGTGACTATTATTTGTGAAGATATATACTCAGAGTGATGTGCGTGTGTGTGTCTGTGTGTGCATGTGGGTGTCTTATTAATGGCATTAGCCTCTCCTTGCTGTATCTTTTGTTTCTGGGTTTGTTTTTTTATTTGGTTGGGGTTTTTTTCTTTTTCTTTTTCTTTTTTTTTTTTTTTTTTTTGGTCTTTTTAAACGAACAGAAGCCTCTGCTCTAAGAAATGTTGCAATTCCCTGTTGTTTTATTGGCAAGTGGCACTTTCTCCTCTTTCAGAAGGACACCAATACACTCTTGGCTTAAATTACCGGGAGCATTCCAGCTAAGGGGGGGGGGAGTCTTTTCACTAATACACTTTTGAAATCTGAAATTAGGTTAGTTTTCAGCCATTTTTAGGATCATCTAGAACCATGTGTCTCAAAGGTGTGTTTTTACTCCCCGCAACAGGGTCCGGGTGGTCGGGCTGGTGGTGGTGCTTGGTAAAAATGCAGACTCCTGACCCCGGGTCTCCGGGGCTGGGGCTGGACGTCTGTATTTGATGCCATCAGCCGGGGCTCCAGGGCTGCCTCAAGTCTGAGGACCCCTGATCCAGAGGTTTCTGAGGAGCCCTCTCCCCTGAGCATGAGGGCCCAGCGGGGAGGGGCCGTTTGGCATCACAGGCAGATGCTCGTGAAGCCAACACCCAGGAAAGATTGCAGGCTGGCGGAAAATTAGATCTGAAATTTTTTTTATCATTTTGAAGGAAAGGTTTTAATTTTAATGGGCCAGAGTACTTTGAGAAGGGTACTTTTTATAGCCCTATGCTTGTTTTATAAAACTTTTAATACTAAAAGCATTAATAGACCAAACGTCTCCAGCTCGGTTAGCTGCATACCTTTGTACGCATCTGATGATTCAGAATTCAAATGGCTGTAGTTACAATTTCTCAGGTAAATAATTGTTTTCCCAAATTTCTACCGGTCCCCCCATTATTAGGATAAATTTTGAGACAGCGTAAAACCTCAAAGTGCAGTAGACTAAGTCTGAGCCCAGTTCCCGTGGAAGCCAAAAGGGGCCCTTGCCCGTCTCTCACTGCGCTTGCTCCCACCCCAAGGGCTACCTCGGCCTGCGTGGCCCCAAGAGGGCTCAGGCTCCCCAGGTAGCTCCGTCCTCCGCCTGCGCTTGGTTGCCCGAGGCCTGGGGCCCTTGCAGATTTGAGAGGCGTCTGCGCGCTGGCTTTGCCCTACCCCACTGTTAAGTAAGGTGTGCCTTGCTTTAAGCAAACTGAATGTGAAAATTATGATGTAGAAATCTGGATTCATTTAAAAGAAAAACTGGGATTTATCTCGTCTCTTTAAAAGAGGTCTCCCGAGCAGATTCTTATACTGGTACTCTTCCTAGTAGATTTTAAAATGTTCACTTTAAGAAGAAGGACTATTCCCACCCCTTCACCACTGTACATTCTGTCCACCCTCCCATCACCCTAGTGTCAGAGCAATGAAGGAAGCCCAGGGGAGCCGAGGACGGCTGCCGCGTCTTGGAGGTGCCCTTTGCTGATGCTGAGATGCCATCCTGCCTGTGTTCTCCAAGCTCAGACTTCCCTAGTTCCGATACATTTTTGTAAAACTGGGCACACCTGTGCTTTTAGAAAGGGATTGTTTGGTTTTGGTTTTGGTTTTGAGAAGTCTTCCCATATACACTTTTGATACAATATTGTAGGGTCTGCTTTTACTTTTTAAGGTGACATTGCTTTTCGGTAGTGTTCTCACACTCCCTTGGATGAATGTTTGCTCTCTAGAGACACAGGTGACCCCTGGCCACTGAGCAGGCTGGCCCGAGAGGGACGCGGCAGGAGCAGAGTGATGTCCGTGCTCTGGGAGGTTGGCCGAGGTCACTGCTATTACTGATGTTTACCCCTGGTCACAGAGTGCTCGTTGGAAAAGACAGTTGGAGTTCAGTTCCTACAGCGGGGGGGGGGGGGGGTTGTGCTTTTACTGATGTTATATTATATGTTATTTTTATTGTCGTTAAATGCAAATGTTGCTATTTATTTTTTTTTCTTTCTGCTCTGGTTCGATTTGGCCGATGTGGATATCCCAGTGCATGTGGTACCTGATGGATATGATAGAAATTATTTTCCCCAACTTTTATAAATTGCCTAATGTTTACCTGCAAGTTTGCCGGATGATTTATTTTTGAAAGCCACAAATGTAATTTTTCTGGATGAATTGTTTTTCTTATATATGCAGCAATGTAATTTTACATTGATCTGCAGGGTGATTTAAATTTTATTTTTACAAGGCGGTTTTTCAGTCAAATTATATATTTGATACAATATGTTAAGGGTAGACCAGCCAAGCGTCCTGCAGTAGTTGGGACCCAGACTGTGTCTGGGGGGCCTGGGGGCTGGGACGGCTTCTCTCAGTTGCTCGTCGTCATGGAAGCACTTGGCTTGTTTCATGGAGCCGTCAGGATCTGGATGTACTCCTTCAACGGGACTTTGATCTGGTGGACAGTTAAAAGGATTTTTCATGGGCATTTTCCACACCTAAGGCAGTTCCATTAGGAGGAGCTTTAGAAGTTGACATAATCCAGACAGTGGACAATCCCAGTGGCCCAGACAAGCCATAGAAATCTCCCTGTGACCTCTCTTTGACTCATCTCTCACGCTCATGAGAAAGGAATGTACAATAAACAGAAACTTCCTCAGTGTTTGTGCGCCTCACTTTCAGAATGCAAATATTTTATTTATATTTTAAACCCTTCCCCAAAGTAACCAAGAAGATTCTCTCTAGCCGCCCTGCCTGCAGGCTCGGCTGCAGTGACGCGTGCTCAGTGTAGACATGGTGCACGTGTAACTCTGTGTGACACACACATGCTGACTCTTTTGTAAGGAAAATTTTCAACTCAAAATAATTGCACTGATTTTTTGACAACTTCCTTTTTATTATGTCCAACTTTGCATCTGCTGTACTTGTTTGAAACGATTGTAAATAGATTTAGGTTAGCAAAAATGATCTGAACACAACACATCACTCTGTTGTAGGGACTGCCATGTTTCCAGTATTATGTGTTAGAGCCGCGTGGGCTCCACTCTGCCTCCGTAGCCGCATGTCTGTTGACCATTCATGAAGGACAAACGAGCCTCGTGTTCTTGTTTCTCAGAAAGGAAGTTTGCAGTCTGTTGAAAGGAGAGTCCGCTCTCCCCTTGAGGTCTGAAGATTTGCTTTTAAGAGGATTCATTCTAAAGCCTTTGAACGCTTTTTGGGTCTGTTTAATTCCTTGTTGTTTTCCCGTGGCTCCTTGACGCATTTTCTTCTGGTCCCATCCAGCATCTGACGGTCTGGATAGGAAGCCCCTGTGTGGCCAGTGTGAACAGACCGCTAGTGAGGGGCCCCCCGCGCTTCTGTCTGGTCAGCCATCGTTCTGAAGACATGAGATCACTGTGGTGTCAAAAGTGTCATTTGCGGCTTATCCCATACATACATAGATGCTAGAGAGACCTGAAATCCAGTGCTGTTCCTTTATACCTTGTGGTATTGCTAGATTAGAAGTATGTGCTCCAGCCCACAGTGTGTAATTGTTTGTGGTCAGGCTACCCAGTATCGGACACACACAGGAGCTTTTAGACCTGAACCGGTCATGAGTGTGTGTTCGACGCCATCCTGGTGCCCTCCCTAATGCTTTGTTGGTTACGTTTTGCCATTTTATTGTCTAAAGTGAATGTATTGGCTTAGCCAAATCACTACAGAAGGTGGTTTCTAAATACCTTTTAGTTTAAAAAGAAATAAATGCAGATAAAGGCTACCTCTGAATTCTCAATAGGTTCAAGCTTGCTCTTAAGCCTAGCTATCCACACTGAAAATAGCCAAAATGTTGCCTGAATAAACTGAATGGCGAACATCTCTCTCTCTTCAGTTCTGGCTTGAAAACGTGTGTGCCATACTGTGACCCGTGGGCAGTCCCCTTCTCGCCTTTCGGGGGTATCAGAGGCAGACCGGGGACTCCTCAGGGCTGCCCACCTCAATAATGGAGGGTTCTAGGCAGCCAGCGGGCAGAAAATGGAAAAGCTTCCCGTGCCGTCCTCACAGGCTGGCGGGGGCATCTCCACGCAGGGCCAGGGGTGGGGGATCCTTGACAGCCTGCTGTCCCGGCTTTTCACTTTCCTGTTTGCTGTAAGAAAGCACTTTCTTCTCTGTTTTACTCATGAATGGGTTGGAAATGGCTCCCTCTGCACTCTTCTCCCTTTTTATACACTCTGTAAAATCACGAAGGTGCTGGAACACCAACTCTCTAAATAATGCATCTAAAGTGGCTGTATGGTTTCAAAAAAACACGCAGTTATAGTTGACCTTTGACTTTGGAACCTTGAGTTACCATCACGTCCTACTTAAACATGATCTGCGGTTTAAAAGCAAAATGTTCTGTTCGAGTCCAAGGCCCTTTGTTGGAAAGGAACGTGGGGTCCACAGCCAGCATTGAAGTAGGAGCTCCCGCTGCCGGCACCCTGGGTCCTCTGATGCTAACTTACAGGCAGTCTGCCCCGAGAGAGATTGCTCCGGCTCGGGGTACCCCTCCTTGTGATCAGCCACTTCACTGTCAGAATGTCCTTTGCCCACACACTGTGTGTGGGTCCGTCGGTGTCACCCTCTGCCTTCTTCACATCTCGTCCTTAGGTTCTCTACGTTCTCTCATCTTTGGAAGGTTCGAACTTGCTCCAAAACACCTCCGTTGGTTTGCGCTTAAATTCTTGAGGGGCAGGCAGGTGGTTTTGCAGTCCCAGATGTCTGGGTGTGTGGAGGTTGCTCTGCTCCCTCACTGGATGTTCATCAGACACTGACGTTGGCCCAGAGAGGTTCCAAGTATGACGTTACCGGGAAGGTTTTGCCTTTAGCGCTATTGTTTTGGGTTTTGATGCTTTTCATGCCTCATGGCGTGCTTTAATTCTGAAAGAGCTAAGTGTCCTTTGCAGTCTTTCTAAGAATGTTTTGTACTTCTGCGATTACACTGTTTTGTAGATACAGCCCACCCCAAGATGCATGGATGTTTAGGGTGAGTACCCACAACATCTGCTGACCTGCTTCTGGAACTGCTTGGGTGCTCTGGGTTGGCCTCATTTTCAACCAGAATCCCATTCAGGGTGTTTCGGGGGACATTGCACAGTGGCCCTCTCCTTGATTCCGTAATGTGAACTGTTGAACTCAGACCTACCCCTCAGCTTTTTGCATACATGTCTCCAGAATCCTGGGGTGGGCCTCTCCCACCATCTTTGCATTCATGAGAAATTATTTGAAAAGAGGGAACTGAAGATTACTGGTGCTTTTGTTAACACTTTTCTCTTATTGGTCGATGTGAAACATTTAGATGTGTTAGCATCTTTAAATGCCCTTGGTGGTATGACTGAAGAGTTGAATCCTCACCTCGCTCCCATCCCCTTTTTGGGGGGTGGGAGGAGGCTGAATTATCTTCTATTTACAACCTCCTTGGATTTAAGTAGTTCAGAGTTAAAGCTAAAACACCAAATATTAACTCTTCCCCCCCCAAGTGTCTCCAGGAACCTAGATGTTGAGGCCGTCCTCCATTAAGTACCTTCCGAATCAAGGTCATTAAAACCATGAGTTGATCCCAAGAACACCCCCCACACAGGTTGGGGGTGCGATGCAGGCTGACTGCTTGGCTCCTTGGCATCACTTGGCAGAACTAAGTGCTTGTGTTGGGGAGCCGAGGCTCCTTGGAACTCTAGAGAGACTATGGGAACAATCTCGGGGCGGGGGGAGAGGGCAGGTCCCTCAGACCCTGGGAGCAGGCGGCACCAGGCCTTCCTCTGGTCTCCATCGGTACCAGACTGAGCGTGTTCTGGAAGACCCAGTCTCAGCCTCTGTGCCTTTAAAGTCTGGTCCTCAGTGTCCTTTCGGAATCATGTTGGGGCTGTGTTTTTATTGGGAAGTAAGCCTGTACCATTCCACAAGTCAGTCATTGACCTTCTGCCTTTGAAGCTGCGTCTGCTCCTCAGCTCCTGACTCGGTAAACTGTGATGCCTGCGCGCACTGCCTCATGTCGGAAAACGTGAGGTTCTCGTGGTCACAGGACTTCCTTCCCAAGTCCACGTCCGCTGGGGGGGTTCCAGGAAATCCGCGTCAGATCCATCTCTCAGTCAGGCACTGACCGTGGCCATCGGCAGAACCTGGTGGCTTTGTCCTCAGAGTCACTCACCAAGCATATTTGGTGTCCTGGAACTAGGTTTTAAGAAGAGGAATTGGAATCGTGTGTCTGTGAATTGCGTGTGAAGTCCTCAGACATAAGGTGCTACTCAGTCCTACTGTGTCCTTATTCGGGGGTGCTTCTGTTCGTGCCGCTCTGTTCTGTGTGTGCGGGGAAGCTGCTGACGGGTGAGCTGTGCATAGAGGACTCCCAGTTTTGACATGCCTAAAACGCATTTTTTATCTCTTATCTTTTCTAAGCCAGGTACTGAGCAGTTTCTTGGCTGATGGTCTAATTAAAAAACAAAACAAAACAAAACAAAAAAACACCTTACCCTGTCAAGGGATGATGATTTTATTGCTTTTAAGTGGGGGAAATAATCCAATGTTATTTATTTTTAAAATGCATAGAAACTCATTCTTGGCGGCTCCTCTTGGCCCTTCCTTCTACTGAACTGTCCATTTTGAAAGGCAAAGGTCTTTCCCTCGGCAGAGGCACTGGCTGCAGAGGGGAGGATATGTTACTAATTTTGGTTCCTCTTCAAGGCCAAATATACATGTGACCGAAATCCTGAAAGTATGTAGTTTTAGCACTAAATTGAAATTTGAGTCCTGAGTTTGATAGTGGATTTTAATGTAGTTGTTTAAGGTATGAATTCATATTTTATAACCGTAGAGGCAAGTGAGTTTTTACTTTTTAAAAAGTTTTAAGAGCATAATTGTAAGTTTCTGTGCAGCAGAGTGGCTAACTCATTAAATACAAGAAAAGAATGTAGTGTCTACATGCAGATTTGTCTTACCTCTGGTACACTGCAGATTACTTACCTAATACGTATTGAGGGCTTTTAACCCTGAGTTTTATCAACTTTTCTAGTTTTATTTTATTTTTATAAAATAATTGAAAAAGAACCAAAAATGAATTCAGAAGTTCCATAGGTAGATCTTGCTTGCCCCTTCTTAATTTCCCCCACAATAAAACATTTTAGAAGATATTTTGAATCAAACCGTATTGTGACCATTGAAAGTTTACTGTTTTCTAAGAAGCTGAGCAGCTACAGGGGTGCCCATCAGGCGGTCCCGTGCATGCCGCCTGCGGACCCGTCCGGAGCTGTGAGGCCGGTCTCTTGCGACGGCGTCTTGTGCTTGTGGTAGAGAAACCGTGCAGTGCTGTTTTGTAAATTCAAAGTTCCTGTATAAACTAGTATTTATATACATTGGCCTCTCTGTATAGTTTCTCATTTGCGACATGAATTGTAAAATTCGTTATAAAATTATAGTACCTGCTAAATACACTTCTGAGGCTTCACGTCCTTGTCTCTCGTCTCATGCCATTCCCTGTGTGTTGAGGATGTCCAATGCTTGCATGATGCTAGGTGGTAATGCCACTGTAACTCAAGCCTTAATCAGATGTTAAAATTGTAAGTTTCAGAGTATGCAAAAATATTAGGCAGTGAGTTTAAACTGTTCAGATCAAGATGCTATATCATAATTCTACCAGTCTTTTCTCCAGAGTTACAAGGGAAACTATCAGTGATCCAGATCTCTTGCTCTCTCTCTCTCTCTCTCTCTCTCTCTCTCTCTCTCTCGTCTGGCTGGGCCGTTGCCATTGCTTGATGAAAATGGACCATTGTGCATTTTGGTGGCAGTCAGTCAAGAAGACCTCTTCTGAAAGTCTAGAGACTTTTTCAGGGTTACTTTTAAAGGTTTGGTTTTTTTCCCTCCAGTCTGAGATTTATTTATGGCTGATGGAGAGTATGATTTGGGCATCAGTCTTACTTGCTAACCTGCTCACATTCTAAGCTTTCTTCAGGTAGTGCCACCTGCCATCGCTTCTGCATAGGATTATATGGATTTTTGTTTTTGTAAAAGCATCTTAAATTTAGACATAAAATGGAGGGGACCCAGCTTTCTTTACAATGTGGATCTACCTCAGTTAAACAGTTGGGTGCTATTTACTAAGTCTGTCAAATTGGAAAAAGTAACCAAACAGCAAGATACAACTCCACACAAAGCTTGAAACCATAATTTCCGTTTATTTAATAAATTTTTATTTATTTTGTGCCTTTTGTGTTGAATCCTAATGCATTGAAAGAAATCCATATGAAATGGAGTATTTTCTATTGCAGGTGGGGAGAAAAGCCCAATTGGCCATGGAATTTGATAGATTACCCCCAGCCAACTAGTCACGTCTATTGAAATCCCAACTGCCCTCTTGTGAAAAGAAAAGAAAAAAATGTCCAAGAGCAAATTAACATTTTACAAACAAATTCCAAACTCTTCTATGCATATACCGACAGCTCTCTCTTCATTTTCTGTGCCAATGAAGAGGCAGCCACGAACAGCTCACGCGCACTCTTCCTGTGACTTGTTTGGCCATCCGTGCCCCCCTTCTCCTCTGGCATAGTGTGTTTGTTTCCCGTGCAGCCAGTGGACTGTTGTCCATCCTGGTGCAGGTGCTGGCACCCACGGGCGGCCAGGGGAAGGGGGGTGCGGGGGGCCGGCTGGAGAGGAGGGGAGGCCTGCACTCAGCAGCAGGCCCGGGGTCGCCATGAGTTAGGCAAGCTTTCTGGCAGGTGAGAAACTAAGGTAGGAGATTGATGATTTTCCATGCTTTTATATTTGGCAGTTTACAATTCTAGACTTTTCCTACTATGGTGATCTTTTTTAACTCAATTCTTTGGAGGTAACAATATTTTGGAGTCTTAAGAATTTGATTTTATACCAATAAGAAATAAAAAGTAGGGCTCTTTCCTGTAGTATATAGTTTTACTATTTTAAAGAGATCTCTGAATTTTACAAGAGGACCAACATTCCTTAGTGGCAAAACTTTTGAAAGTTGATTTGGGAGGCTTTTTGCTGCAGGATCTCGAAAAAAAGTGGAATGATTCTAGTTAAGTGTTTTCATTGTTAAGCGTCCATCAGGTCAGTACTTCAGCTCTATTTTGTAAAGAGTCGCTCCCCAGTTAGTATGCTGCATATACAGATCAGCATTGTTGCACTTTCTCAGTAGTGATGAGTGCCCCGCAATTGGCTCACCAGTCAGCATTTTGTTCTTTGACCTAACAAGAGTACTTTGGGGCAGGTGATTAAATTTATATAGGTACCTCAAGAAAAAGAACCTGAATATGCTGCATTTTATTTCTTTAGCTTTTATATGTAGCATTGTTTTGCTCTTATTATTTTGTTTTTAGATCTATGCTTTTTGGACCCCACTAGACTGTTGAAAGAAATTTTAAAGTTACTCTTGTCAGGACACAGTATCCTTTGTTTTTGTCTTTTTAACTCCAGTATCTGGTTCAAAGGTTGCCCACCAGTAGAATACTACTTTACCCAAATATATCTGAGAAAAAGGGTACCGTGTGTGCAAGCAGACAATAATGTTCCCAGTCCTTTCTGTTCATGCTGCTTTCTTAATTCTTTTCTCCATGTCATCAAGAGGTTTGGAGAACTTCCTCCTAAGGTCGGACTTAGACATGATGGCATCTGAATGTTTTCAACACAGACCTCACAGAATTGCCATTGAGTAAGTAGCATGATCCCAAAGGAATCCCTGGCCTCAGGCAGCCGGACGGCTCTGGTCTCCGAAAGAGCCAGTCTTCGCGTTTCTCCATCCCCAGCACTCACCCTCACCCAGCAGATGGGGAGTGGTCTGGATTGACAAAAGATAAACTGGTGAAGAGAGCTAAAGGCTGAGACACTGAGCATCTATTGTCGTGTTTAAGCTTAGCTGGGTCCTTTCGAGTTTGTTTTACAGCTTTACTAGGTTACGTAGTTTGCACTATTTTTGCAATAAATTCATGGAAAACCTAACAGTTAACTTGTTTTGTTTCTTACTGTGTGTATATAAACTAATACTAAAAGTTTGGCATAGTGTTTTTTCACCTCCTACATAACCCTTAACATGCACAGAATGCTGTAAATCTGATAAAATATGATGTGAATGATATTTTATAAAGTTATTTTGTATGGTGTCAATTTTGTTTTGCCTCATAGTATGTCAGCAAAAAATAAAATAAAATTCCTCATATTTACAGCTGCCTCTCCCAAAGATCTTCAATTACTCGCAGATTTGGGCACTTCCTTCTGCACAAGTTAAGATTCCAGGTTTCAGAGGGGGGAGCCTGCCTTCCATGACGGATGTCTAGAGGCCTAGTCTGCAAGTATTGGACCTATTCCTTGAACAGTGTATTCAGAAGAGGTGGGCACTAGTCCCTGAGAATTCGGGTTTGGGGATGAAAACCGCAGGAATGATTAGAAAAATAAAACTGGTATCTAGGAGGAGTGGGGTGTTTCTACTCTAGCAGCCACGAGAAAGGAGGAAGTAAAAAGCTGTTCAACTAAGCCCCAGTCAAGTGCAGTGCGAGCCCTGCCCTGAGGTCCGTGTTGTGTGGGAGGACTCCGAGCTGACCACATCCAGGGTTCGCATCCTGGTGGGTCGCGACTCCCTCTGCCCGGGCTGGGGTTACACGTACTGCTACCGCTCTGCAACCCCTGGTGACCCCACTCTGGGCTGTCCGTGACCTCCACTGTCTGCACTGTAAAGAGTACGTGCTTGTTGGGAAAGAAGGGTTGGACGTAAGGAAGCCAAAAAATGGCTGAAAATCCTAGGATGCCAAATGGACATTGTCGCTAAAGCAGGCCAAGACTTTGTTCTTGGTGAAAGCTATTTTTTTATTTTTAAGAATATGTATTAATTATAGAAAATGTTGACAATTCAGATGAACATGAAGATGAAATTTTAAATTATAATCACAGCACTGATAGGTAATTATTCTTAAAACTTCTGGTATATTTTGTTCTAGTCTTGTTTTTTCTAACAAAATCAAGATGAAGTTCTCCCCACCCCACCCCTCGCTTAGACATCCAGGACCCTGTACTTCTTGCTTACTTGGTATCTAAAACCAAATAGCACCTCTGTGCCATTGGCCCCTGGGACATGCTAGCTGAAGCTGGAAGAGAGAAGAAAATGATGAGAGATCTCTAATCTCTTTACTTAATACATACAGACTCACCTTGTGACATTCTTGCTGTTTAATTAAATGAAACTGTATGATGGTGGGGTGCCTGGGTGGCTCGGTCGGTTGGGCATCCGACTCTTGGGTTCAGCTCAGGTCGTGCTCTCAGGGTAGTGAGCTTGAGCGCTGAGACGGGCTTCTCGCTCATCATGGAGTCTGCTTGGGTTTCTCTCTCCCTCTGCCCCTCCCCCTGCTTGTGCGCTCTCTCTAAAATAAATTAAAAAAACCTGTATGATGGTGTTAGGTGAATTAGGAAAAAGCTTCAGAAGAGAAAGCTGCTTGACTAGAGGGTGTTTATGCTCCATAGAGGATGAGGAGCTCATACCAGGAGGAATGGAAGGTTCCCCTAGGAAAACTATAGGATACAAAGTAGAGTCAGATCAGTGTGAAGGTTCTTAATGGCCAAGTTAAGAATGTACCCCACACGGAGTGGGGAGAAAGTGTTTTTTGTTTTGTTTTGTTTTTTTTTTTTTTAAGCTGCATGGTCCAGTGAAGAATGTGGTCTGCAGTTTGAATCCCAATTCCACCACCTCCTAGGTGTGTCCTGGACTAGTTCCTTAGCCTGGGCTTCCATCCCCTTCTTTGTAAAACACAGACACTTTACAAGTTATGGGAGGATTAAATGAAGAGGTACACAATAGTAGAAGAGGTGTGGCCCCCAGCAGCCATTTTAATATCAGCTACTTTTAACATTTCTGACTAGGAAAGATTAATCTTCATCAACTGTTTTGGTAACCTGATACAAATACAGAAAAGAGGCTCTAGAGATGTTGAGGACGCTAGCGTAACAGACGGGCGGGGCGTGTGGCTCAAGGAGAATCCAAGGAGGGGGGCTCCCTAAATAACTGGATCTGAAGTGCTTAGGATGTGGTAAGAACGTTTCAGCTGGTTAGACCCAGTAACGGTATTTTTCCTGGGGATTTCTTAAACAGCAACATGTTACTGGGGGCATAGATACTAGGGGCCATGCATGGCATTTTAAAAAGATAATTGTTTAAAAACAATAAAAATTAAATAAAAAGATACACAGGACTCCTGGGTGGCTCAGTCGGTTGACTGTCCGACTCTTGATCCTCAGTTCAGGTCTTAATCTCAGGGTTGGAGTTCAAGCCCAATGTTGGGCTCCACGCAAAAAAAAAAAAAAAAAAAAAGATCTTTGTGACTGGGTTTGATGACAAGTTTTTAGATACAAGAAAAGCATGATCCCCAGAGAAAAAAACTGATATACTGGACTTCCTGAAAATTAAGAACTTCTCAAAGAGAAATAATAATTTCTGCTCTTCGAAAGATGCTGTCAAGAAAGGAAAAGACAAGCTACAGACTGGGAGAAAATATTTGCAAATCCCATAATCTAGCAAAGGGATTGTATTCAGAATACATAAAATTCTCAAACTCAACAAAAAGAAAACCCAACAAAAAGATGGGCAAAAGATTTGGACACTTCACCACAGAAAATATGGTAAATAAGCAAATAAAAAGATGCTCTACATTTGTCATTATAGAAATGCAAATTAAAGCCTACACCCATGAAAATGGCTAAAATTAAAAAAAAAATTACCAAGTTTTGCAGAGGATGCAGAGCAACTGAAATTCATTTACTGCTGGTGGGAATGCAAAATGGTACAGCCACTTTATAAGTCTGGCAGTTTATGAACTTAAATACACAATTCCACTCCTAAGTATATACTCAAGTATGTTCACTCAAGTGGACATCCTATGTTCACACAAAACCCGTACACAAATGTTTCTAGGGATTTATTTGTAATCATCAACACTGGAAACAACCCAAATTGGGAATTATCTGTTGACCTGGGGAACGGAGAAACACACTACTATATATCCATACCACGGGAGCCTACTCAGCAATAAGGAGTGGGACCTGCAATAATGTGAATTTCCTGTGTGTTATGCGTCACCAAAGCCGCACACACAGGCTCTGTACTGTAGAGTTCCATTTATGTGACATGGGAAAGGCAGGTCAGCAAACCATGGTATGCAAACCAAAGCCAGCCCATTGAGTTTCTGTACGGCCTATAAGCTTAAGAATGGCTTTTACATTCTTAAATGTTTCAAGACAATCAGAAGACTATTTCATGACCCATGAAAATGATACAATTCAAATTTCAGTGTCCAGAACTGAAGCTTCACTGAAATAAGCCATACTCATTCCTTTCTGTATCATCTACAGCAGCTTTTCTATTACAACGGCACAGTTCAACAGCTGTGACAGGTTATATAGCCCACAGATCTTAAAAATGTTTTCTATATGGCCCTTTCCAGAAAAAGTTCGTGAACTTCTATATGGGTAATGAATAGCACAGTGGTTGCCAAGGTAAAGGGTTGGAATCTGGATTTAACCAGGAGGGAATTTGGGGGAAGGCGATAACCACTGTTGAATCTTGTGGTGGTTACACAACTCTGCATTTGTCAAAGCTCAAAACTGTATCAAAATGGGGATTTTTAAAAAAATTTTAAAAACGAGGAACAGAAACAGCAGCAGTTGCCTGGGGATAAGGGAGGGGACTCCGGGGGTACAGTGGAATATTTGGGGTGATTCGTCCCATATATTGGGGTGAACTGTCCTGTATATTGCATAACCAACAGATCGGACACTAAAGGATGATTTTACTAGATGTAAATTGTAACTCATTTTTTTAAAAAGAGACTAAAGAGACAAGAGCCAAAAATTTACTCCATGTGGAAAAAAAAATAGGGCTTATAGTTTTCTCTTGACAGTAAAAACAATTACTTTGGTTGTAAAGAAAGGAAAAGTAAGCTGAGATTTTCTTTCTTTTTTTAAAAAATATTTTATTTATTTACTTGAGAGACAGCAGGGGCAGAGGGAGAAGGGGAGGAAGAAGCAGGCTCCCAGCTGAGCAGGGAGCCCAATAAGGGGCTCGCTCTCAGGACTCCAGGATCATGACCTGAACTGAAGGCAGACGCTCAACTGACTTAGCCACCCAGGTGCCCCGAGAGATTTTCAATATACAAATTTTTTTTTAAGATTTTATTTATTTATTTGACAGAGAGAGACACAGAGAGGGAACACAAGCAGGGGGAGTGGGAGAGGGAGCAGCAGGCTTCCTGCTGAGCAGGGAGCCCAATGTGGGACTCGATCCCTGGACCCTGGGATCATGACCTGAGCCGAAGGCAGACGCTTAACAACTGAGCCACCCAGGCACCACAGAAATGCTTATTTTTAAGTTTTGCAGAAGTCTCAGGTAATAAGCAAGACATCAGAACAACAGAGAGCTCTAAAACTAATTCCACAAAGCATTTACTATAAAACTACATACAGCTTCTAATAAAGAAATTTATTTCTTTACAGTTAATAAAATCGCAGTATTTGGACAAATCGTCAAATTTTGACATGTAACATACTACCCACAAACTATATATTTAGCTCAAACTACATCTAGTTGTTTACAAGAACTAATTTCCAAATATACATCTATGAATTTACACAACTGGTCTTTAGAAGCTCTTCAATATCTATCTGTAAGTTAAAAAGTGAAGCAAAATTGTCTGTCTCTACAGCTTACAGCTGCAGATCAACAGTCAGGGCCTGAGTGTACAGGCAGCTCTCTTGGTGCCCCTGTGTCCCCCTCAAACTGCAACGTGGGCCCCTCAGAGAGAGGCTGCTGTCTGGGTCACTTTCCTTCTGGCCATTTATGGTGTGGGCACATCAGGTGCTCTATCTTAGCCAGGAAGGAATCCAATGCACTTGAAGTCTCTGAAAAGCGAGGAGTCTGAAGTCACACAGTGTTGTGCTTACTTCCAAGCAATGCTGCTAATCCAGGAGGGTCCTCAGCAGGCTGATTTCTAAGGCACTTCCTCTTTGGTCTACGATTCTGCTTCATCCCCAGCACTCCCATCATCGCTGTCATTCTCCTCCTCGTCCCTCTTCTCTTTAAGCATTTTCAGGTATTTACTAGCTAAAATCTTCTTTGGTAATATATCTTAAAAATATAAAGCTAACATCAGCAATTGGTTTTGGCAGACCATGAACACAGCAATGCAAATTTCAAAATGTGCTAGTTCCAGCTTTGAACTCTTTAATAGGTTCCAACACAAGACAAAATTCTGACTACACTTCTGGGTGAAACAGCAGGAAACCAGCACTACCTCCTGACTGATGCTAAAGACCTGTTTCCACTCCAGGAACTACAAGTCATGTGCTCCTGTATGTGCTGCTGTTGACTGAGCAAGTCTGCTCAACCCACCTGAGACAAGCTGGCTGGCCCCGGGGACAGATTTAAGCTCTTTTTAGCTGTGGCCCACACAGCTTGTCCACAACAACTATTAATTTCTGTTTCTGGGGCCAAGCAGACCAGCCCAGAGTTTTCCCGTCAGTGGTAAGGAGTCTAGGGGGTGGGTTTGCCAGGCTCACCCAGCCAGCCAGCCAGCCAGCCAAACGTCCTGGTGCAGGTTGTTGAGTTCATGGTCATTCTAGGTGAACCACACTACAAACATACTCTGGCAAAACTAAAAATGTCTTCCTATGCCAGGTCATGCACCCAGAGAAAGCAGCAAAAAAAAAAAAGGCTATTTCAGTGAAAGCAGGGGGAAAAAGCTGTAAATTACCACGCACGTTCTAACCAGAATGTTTCAAAGGCTGAGTACCTGCAAGAAACTGAAAAGTTTCCGATTCCTCTGCAGTATTTGATAAATCACTGTAAGTGAGTGCTTTCCTTTCTTTTCCACTGCCATGTCTGTAGGAATAGGTGGCTAGATATTGAACAAAGAGTTCCTAAAACAAAATGAAAAGGTAAAATGAAAGGTATGCTTTGAAAACTTACCACAGAACTTAATTTTTTAAATTACGTTAGGTTTAGAGGACTTGACTGCAGATTACTGTGGTTTCTCAAATTACAGGAAATCAGTGGGGAAAGGAGAAATAGGAGGTCAAAAAGAAAGCAAGGCTGTATCAGAGTTGGCAAGGAAGCAGGCATTTCCCTAAAGTTATTTTAGATTTCTAACTTAGGGAAGATATTTAAAAGTAATTCAACAACGGATTATAAATGTTTATAAACTATTTTTTTTAAGAAGCAAAAGACCATTCAAAAATTCTACTTGACTCAGGAACACATTTTCAAGCTTCTATTTAAATACATCATGTCTAAGGCGGTTGCCTACAATAGTCAACAACCTGAAGCTGAAAGCTGACCACGTTTCCCATTTTGCCCAAACATCTTACCTAAAGCAACAACCTAAACTGCGCCTCTCCGTTTTTAACTTTAACTCCCTCTAGTTCGGCTGGTAGGGAGTGAAAGCGCCTGCCGGTGCCTGCCTTCCTCATCCTCGGAGAATCAACGGGCACAGGGCAACCCAAACATCCCAAGACCGCATGCCCTATGGGGCGCTAAGACACACAGGGGCTGGGCATTAAGGAAGGCACCTGACGTAAGGAGCACCAGGTGTTACACGCAACTGATGAATCACTAAACTCCACCCTTAAAGTAATAAAAAATAAAAATAAAATAAAACATGGCTCCGGGCTGAAACAGGCAAGCCCCCGGGTCCACCGTACCGCAGGGACACTGCACGGAAACCCCAGCGGTGGGGGGCAGAGCCGAAGGGCAGTGTAGGCGGACACGACTACAGCTTCGACACGGCCCGCAAGGGCTCTGGCCACCCACCACCACGACCGAGGCGCTCCGGCCAGCCCCGTGCCGCGCTCCGCGGAGCGCGCAGGTACCACGGGCCGTACAACTGGCGTCGCTTCCAGCCGGAGGAGGCACCGCCCGGCCGCGGGGGCGGGGCGCGAGTGGCGGGGGCGCGCGGTACCTCCCGGAGCCCTCTCACGGAACCCTGAGCCGCTGGAAACAAGCCGGAAGCGAGGAAAGGTCGGGGTTGGGTGACGCGCGTGCGGGAGACGCGGCAGGAGCCCCGCGTCAGCCCGCGCCGCCGCCTGGGCCTCGCGCGAGGGAGGGCGGGAGCGGCGCGGTGGGCGGGGCGGAGGGCGCGCGGGGGGGGAGCGGCGTGCGGCGGGCGGGGCGGAGGGCGCGCGGGGGAGGACGCGGGGCGCGCGCGGGGCAGCGAGGAAAGACGAGTGGGTGGGCAAAGGGCGCGCGAGGGAGGACGGGAGCGGCGGGGAGCGGCGAGGCGGGCGGGGCGGAGGGCGCGCGCAGCGAGGGAAGGGACCGGGGCAAGTCGCGGCGGGCGCGCGCAGCGCGAGCCAGCGAGTGGGAGCCGGCGGCGCGCGAGCCGAGGGGGGCACCGGCGGCGCGGCGGAGCTCGGTGGGCGGGGCAGGGCGCGACCGTTCCGAGCGGCCCCCTGCCCCTCCGTCCTCCCGCGCGGCCCGCCTCACCGTGGCCTTGGCCGTGAGCACCAGCGCTTCCTGGTTGATGCTGGACACCTCGGGGGAGCTCTTCATGATGACCCGGATGCGGGACAGGGGCAGTGACACGAGCCGCGGCTCCCCGCACTTGTCTCTGCCCGCGCCCGCGTCCGCCATCTTCGCGCCCCGCCCCGCGGCGGCAGCCGGACCCGCCGCGAGGCAGGCGGCCTGCCGGCCTGGAGGGTGCGGGAGCGGAGTCCCGCTGCCCCGTGGGAGTTGTAGTGTCGGGGAGGCGCGGCCGCGGGAGCGGGCGGCCGCCCTTCCGGGGCCGGACTACAAGCCCCGAGATGCCGCGCGCCGGAGGGCGGCCGGTGGGGCGGTGCTGCCGAGGGCCGCGAGTGGGGCTTCCCGCCGGGTGCCTGCACCGTGCGGGACCGGGGACGCGGCGGCGCGCGGCACGCTGTTGGAGCCCGCGCTCCGAAGCGGAGCGGGAGGAAGCCGGCCCGCGCGCAGGGAGGGCCCTGCGAGTGGCAGGAAGCGTGCGGAGGGGGTGCTCTGAGATACGGGGAGACGGAAGTACTGTCTTAGCCAGAGTGGCGGGGCGGAGGGCACGGAGGAAGCGCTGTCCCGCGGGAGGGAACCACTTCGGCACAGGCCCCAAGGCTGGAGCCGCTCAGGGAAGCTCGAGGGGACCGCTCCGTGGAACGCCCTATGCTGCAGGAGGACGGAGGGAGTCGTGGCCTAGGTCCTGCTGGCTTTTAGTCTAAGAAAAGTGGGAAACGGTTGAAAGATGCCAGAGGGGCGAAGGGATATGTCTGAAGTGTTCACGGGATCCCTTTGACTGCTGTGAACGGTCCAGGGGGTGGTTGTAAGGGTGTTAGCAGAGAGACCAGGTAGGCGATTGGAGGTCGTGAATAAGATGCCAGTCAGTGTGCTCGGGGCCTCTGGGTGGCTCAGTCGGTTAAGCACCCTCAACTCAAGTCTTGATCTCAGGATCGTGAGTTCCAGCCCTGCGTAAAAACGCCCCTACTTAGTGTGGCTAAGGTGAAATGAGCTAGAAAAAAGAATAGTAGGAGACAGCCAGGGGCCAGATCAGGCAGGACTTTGTAGATCCCAGAATTCTTCCCAAATGAGTCCATAAGCCCTGGGAAGAGTAAGGAGGTCCCGCTTAAGTTTTACCAGGCGTACTCAAGGTGCTGTGTGTGAATGGACTGGCGGGGGGCAGGAACGGAAGCAGAGAGCACGGTGAGGAGGCTGTTGCTGGGCCAGAGATGACGGTGGGTTAGGCCAGAACGAGATGGTGGGAAGGAGTAGGGTTGGGGATCTCATTTGAAGATAGACCCACCAGGACTTGCCTGTTTGATGTGGAGTGAGTGGAAGGGTGGCGGTGCCATGTACTGAGATGGGGAGCACTGCCTGAGGAGCAACTTCGGCAAGAGGTTTGGTTCGGAGCACCTTAAGTTTTAATTGCACTAAGACTAGTCAAACACTAGTAGTGGTGTTGAGCGGAATACTGGACATTTAAGCCTGGAGTTCGGGCTGGAGCGCTTAATTTAGGAAGCAACATTGTCTAGTTGGTAGTTAAAACGGTGGACTTAAATGAATGTATTCAGGAGGGGAGTGTAGATAGAGTGGAAGGATCCAACCCCAGCATTTCAAGGGGGGCGGGGGGGGGGGGGAAAATCCAGCAAAGGAGACTGGGAAGAAGTGGCCGTTGAATAAAAGGAACACCGAGAGATTGGGTGTCCATAAAACCAGTTAAAAGGTCTTCTGAAAGGAGAAACGGCTCCACTGGATGGAAAATGGCTGAGAGGTACAGTAAGAGGACTGTCCTACCACTCAGTAGTGTGACCCCATGCAGAGCAAGTGCTGAGCCCCTGTTTCCTCATTTGCAGAGAAGGGGATATTCCTACCTGTGCTGGGGTTTTTAGGAGGTATGAAAGTGCCTGGCATATAAAGATCAAATTCCCTGCCTTGTTGGTGATACTCCGCCCAGCACTGCCTCCCTCCCACGTTGGTGGTGAGCAGCAAAAGGGATGGGAATGAGAAAGCTCTTTGTGAACTGCAAAGCACGCCCCAAAAGTCTAAATTACATGTAAGGTTTCAGTGTTCATGCGGCAAGGTCTTTTCACCCCCAAATCAACTTCAATTTCAAAGTTCATACAAAAGGAGGCGCCTGGCCAGCCCAGGCGTAGAGCATGTGACCCTTGGTCTTGGGTTTGTGAGTTCAAGCCTCATGTTGGGCATGGAGACTACTTAAAAAAAAAGTTCATATAAAAAGAGTCTGGAAAATACAAACTATATCTTGTTTAACCTTTCCGATGAATTCTGTTCATCACCTAGGTAATGATTTCAAAATATAAAACATATACTTGTACAGCATGTTTGTACAAGTTTAGTAAGTTTTGAAAATTACTGCTCTTTATTCTTCCTGAAGAGGGGATCCAAGACCAGAGATCACAGATGGACCAGATAACTGACGTTTGCAGTATTCAGAAAGTTTTCACATCCTTCACCATCATGACCCAGTGATTTCAGCACCTGCTGTGTGCTACGTCATTACACGGAGAGGACCAAGATTGCAAGGGCATTGTTGCCTTCACCACTGTCACCGGAGGCCGTGGCCCAGATCCATGTCAGGCACTGCTGGGCACAAAGGTGCAGCCCGCGAGCCTGACATCTCTAGTCCCTGCTCTCTCAGAGCAGACGAAATTTCAAGTGCAAGGGAGACGGAAGAATAAACAGGAACGTCTCCTACAGGAAGTGCTCTGAAGAAGCCAGTGTGAGCGATAGGTTGCCTGTCTGAGAAATGATACTCCAGCTCTGGTCTGAAGAAGGGAACAGCCCCCAGTGCAGAAAGCCTGGGGCAAGATGAGCGTTCTCAACAGAACAGCCTATGGGAAGGACACCAGAAGGGGAAGATTCCCCGGGCAAAATGGAGGAACTGAAAGGACCTTCGTGAGTAAGGCAGAGCGTGCGGGAGATGTGGTCGGAAGGGTAGGTGGGACGTGCTCAGGCTGGCAGGTAGGAGCTGTGGCTTCCGTTCTGAGAGCATTAGGAAGCCGTCAGAGTGGAAGGATGCGCAGATCCCACTACAGGCCCCAGCCGGTTGCCGAATGATGACTGGCGCCCTGCCCTGAGCAGCACGGAGGCAGGGGGCACAGCTTCAGCCTCGGGGCTCAGTTCTTAGGCCCAGGAGCTCCTTTCCTCTAAGTGGGAAAGCCATTGACATTTAGGATGAGCGAGGAGCTCGGCGGACACCCGCCACACGGGGAGCCTCTGGTCCGCACAAGGGACAAGCTGTATTGCTGATGCATTTTAAGGTTTTTCGACGTTCTATGTCTCTGGCTGACTACTGTTTTTTTGTAGGGTTCGCCCTTCTCTTTCAGCATGTTGGGAAGCAGGGTGGGGTAGGAGGAGGAGAGAGAACAGGAGAGAGCGATCTGGAGGGTGAAGAGGCAGAAGAGAAGCGGGGGCTGAGAAGCTCAGCTTACGGGGCTGGTAGGCGACGTTCACAGACTCAATCATTCTGAGGAGTAAGGAACGGGGCAAAGGAGGAAATCTGCAGAAAAGAGAGAAAGTGCTTACCATTTTTTAAAATAAGCAAGCTTCAAACTTAAGACAGTAGGAGACGGGGCGCCTGGGTGGCTCAGATGGTTAAGCGTCTGCCTTCAGCTCAGGTCATGATCTCTAGGACCTGGGATGGAGTCCCAGCCCAGCAGGGAGTCTGCTTCTCCCTCTCCCTCTGCCTCTCCCCCTGCTCATGCTCTCTCTCTGTATCTCTGTCTCAAATGAATAAATAAAATCTTTAAAAAAAAAAAACAGTAGGAGACTTAAAGAATCTCCTAATCCTTGGGAACATCCCTGCAGTAGGAAAAGCACAGTGAACTAGTGCATCATTCTGTTGTTCATACTATCATCCATTATTAGCCCACTTTATCTTCACATCTCAAGAGGCATGCCCCTCGTTTTTTTTGTTTTGTTTTGTTTTTTGTTTTTGTTTTTTTTTTAGTAAGATCTTTAATAAGAGTTTAAGTAATCTCTACACCCAATGTAGGGCTTGAACTCATGACCCCGAGATCAAGAGTCACACACGCCACTGGCTGAGCCAGCCAGTCGCCCCTAATGCCCCTCATTTCTGACACCTGTGCACCCCAGGGCGTTAGAAGGCAGTTGCCTACACTTCCTGGAGGCCCCTGCCAGTTGGCTTCTGGTTGGGATTGGCCCATGGGGGACACAGGTGAGAGACTGCAGCGGAGAGCGGGGAGGAGGCTCCGGTTTGTAGGACAACGCCGGCTGCAGGCTGGGGACTGCAGGCAGCCACAGTGAACGTCTGCGTACAGGTCACCCTAGGGTTCTGCTCAGCGTCGGCACCCCTGGGAATTCGCTGGGGCATCTGGGCTGCAAGCCAAGGGTGGCATCTCCTTCCCCTGCTATTCTGGAGCACCTTCCCCACACCTGCAACTCTTTCATCACCCTGCAAATCCCTTCTTGGCATTAAATCCCTCTCTAAATATCAAGAAGTTTCTGCTTTCCTAATGGAACGTTGAAACCTATGTGCTTGGTCCCAGGAAACCAACCAAGGACAATGGGGATCGAGGGTCGGTCATCTGAATTGATGGTGCTGGTACAGAGGTGACCTCACAGGCAGCCCACCCCGGCAAAACAGTACTTCTTTTGCCTCCTGTGGTTGCCTAGATGGAGTGAGGGCCCACGTGAGTGCTCACCGAAGGGCACCTTCCACGCAGGAGGACTTTAATAAACAAGGGTCAGGATGCCCCACTTGGACACACTGGTTGCTCTCTCTCCAGCCACCCTTTCTGATGACACCCAGGGCTCGCTTGATGGAAGTTTTGTACAAAGTGGTCATGGCTACATCTGGTGCTGATGCAGCAAGGATGTCTTCGAGGACACCGGATCTTTCTGTCTTTCTGCTTTGTCCTTCTTGGCATGTTGGTTTTAGGCCTTCTGCTTGTTACCTCATGGTTCCGGAGTTCTTGACTACATTAGCTGGGAACAAGGCAGAGGGCAGTAGACCAAAGGCTCTTTGCTCATTAGGTTTCGTGGCCTTGTCTTTTTACTGAGGAGGGGATGATCTCCTCAACAGTCTTTCCCTTAACTCTCCTGTGTCAGAATTGGGTCATTAGCTCACCCTGAGAGCGATCACTGGCCAAAGGGAATTTGAACCAATTAAGATTTATACCATGGGGCTGTCTTCCTGAGATCAAAGGATAAGTGATCCCTACTGAACAACTGGGGGGTGGGTGGGAGGTGAGTTTTAAGGCAGGGATTGGTTGTAGGTTAGACAAGAACCAGTATTTGCCAAAGTTGCCAACACTTAAAAGTTTTGGAGATTTCACTTCCAGATCGAACTTAAAGAGTGAGGAGGCAAGATGGGCTGTCTTTACAGGAGTCCTGTGTCCTTGGCGTTGCCGCAGGCCCTGCCTCCCTCTCTCTTCACCTGCTTCGCCCACCTGCCACCAGCTGGGCCCCGGACTTGGGACATTGTTGTAGAGTGATCAGTTTGCTGGTATGTTCTTCCCTCTAGCCTAGCACAGTACCCGGCGTGTACAGCGTAAATAAGATGGCAGGCTGGGGGGAAGGAAGGAGCCCATCCTCATAAACCAAGCGACACTGCCTGAGAGCAATAGCTACGCCTTTGCTCTCAGAAAAGAGTTCAGTCTGAATCTCACTTCTGCTGTCACTGGCTTCCGACTCTCAGTTTCCTCGTCGGTGAAATGAGGATCATAGCATCTGCTCCCCGGGCTCACTGAGAAGCTCATGTGAGTGCGTGGATAGAAAGCCCCAGGCAAACAGCCAGAAGTCCCTTATCCTTGCCCAGGAAGGAAGAATGAGGTCAGCTGAAACGAATTGGTGATGGAATGAGGAAAGAAGATCTTTAAGAACGGAGGGCACATCTTGTTAGCCTCGAAAGGCTAGAAGTGCTTAATAAATATTTGATAATGATAATAATGATCGTTTCACTTGGTAGAATATGATTATACAAATTGTAAAAGTATAATTATGCCAGGCTGTCATTACAGCTAATGGCTTGAATATAGGGATGATGAGGGGCGAACCAGAGCCCACCATCGTGATGGCTGCCGGCAGGCGGTGGCTTGTGGTGCTGCTGCAGACCTTCATGTGGGGGGTAGGGGATGGGGGGGTGTCTGGGCCAAGGGGAGGGATTGGCGGGAGCCAGACTGTGCAGAGCCTGCTGGTCCAGGGTGGGGTAGTGGGAAGTCCCTGGAGAGTCTTCAGCATGAAAGTGACAAGAGCTGAAGCATGATTTAAAAAAAAAAAAAATTTTTTTGTCATGGCAAAATATCACAACATAAAATTTACCACTGAAGCCATTTTTAAATGTAGGGTTCAGTGGTGTTAAGTGCATTAATATGGTGCTGCCATCATCCATCCTTTTCCAGAACTGCTTCATCTTCCCAAACTGAAACTCCTTGCCTTCTAAACACTGATTCCCCACTTCCAGCCCGGCACCCACCATTCTGCTTTGTCTCTATAAAATATTCCCACCACTGCGTGCGTATGGAAAATCACTTGACCGTACACGCAAGGGCTTATTTCTGGGCTCTGTTCTAGTCCATTGGTCTCTATGTCTGTCTATACCAGTGCCACATTGTACGCATTACTGCAGCTTTGTAGTGAGTGTGGAAGTGAAGGGCGAGATCTCCAACTTTGTTCTTTTTAAGGAGCGTTTTGACTATTCAGAGTCCCTTGAGATTCCATATGAATTTTAGGATGCATTTTTCTATTTCTACAGAAAATGTTGGCCAATATGATATTACGTTAGGGTGTGGTGAGCAGTTCAGGCAAGATATGATGGTGCTTCCGAATGTCTAGGTAGTGTTGGGTATAGAGCAACCTGGAGGGATTTGGGGAGGGTTTGGATGGTCAAAGTAACAACATTTAGTGCCAGATTGGAGGTACGTGAGGAAGAAAAGAAGAATCCAGAATGACTCCTTGGTTGGAGGTTGGAGGAAATGGTGATGCCTATTTCTGGGATGGGAAGAATGGAGAAGGGGTGTCAAGAGTTCCTTTGAGGACACGGGAAGTCCAAGATGTCTGGGAGAACCGGCAGGTGGAAGAGAGGTCAGCTGCACCGTGGACACCCGAGCGTGGGGGGCAGGGGTGACTACAGAGCTGAGGAGAGACATATGCATGTCAGTACCGGATGGGTGCCAGGTCATGCCACACTTGGGGCCAGGGGGAGGAGGAGGCAGTGAAGGTGGCCGTAAGCCCCTGGAGAGATTATCCCCGAGCGTAAAAAAAACCATAGTGAACCCAAATCTTCCATGACTGTGTGCATCCCAGGCTGAAGCAGTGAGGCGCCTGACATTTGAGTGGGCAGCGGACCACCTGGGCGTCATTCTCACTAACTTCGGGGGTTGGGAACTCCCAGCGCCCCCATGCAGCCCACTTCTGGCCCACCTGCTCTTCACCAGGCCCCCTAGATGTCCCTTCTTTACCCCTTTGCAGGTGTCCCTAACTGCCTCCCCTGTACACCTCCTCTCCTCCAGCTGGTGCTTGTCTATGCAGTCGGAGCCCCGGCAGCCTGAAGAGGATAATGTGTCTTATTCGTCTTCGTTTTTCCATTGTCCAGTGTGGAGCCTGGCACATGGATCTCTGGATAGAGAGCAGAGGTAATCTAAAAATCATGTTTTCATTTATGTTCTTGTTTATGCACCCTGGCCATGTATTATTTGTGTCATTATTTAAAAATAAAAGATCTCAACAACACCCAAGGAAGTGGAAGTTGGTCTGGAAATGATAACAACATAACAAAAGCTAAGGAGACCCTCTCCTGCACTCCTTCATGGCGGATGGGCCCCGGCGGGCAGCCCTGGCCGGGAGCTCAGGGTGCAGCCTCTGCAAGGCGAGGCAGGGTGGAGGGGCGCCCGCAGGACAACAAGCAAGCAGCCGCGCAGGTCCCACACGGCACTGCCAGCAAACCTGTGTGGCACCAACGCTTGGGAAGACTGGTTGGCAGTTCTTAAAATGTTAAACGCATTCTTCTATGTGACCCAGCAGCTCTGCTCCCGATACTGAGCCCAAGAAGCAAACGCTGTGTCCCCACAGAAGATTGTCCCTGAGCGTTCAGCTCAGCTTCAGTCATAGCGGCCACAAACGGAAACAACCCGAATGCCCATGAACAGATGGACTGGTAACCAAAAGACGGCACGTCCGCACAATGGACCTCGCCAGAAAAAACTGCCCATACAGCAACCCAAACGAGTCTCCAAAGCATTATGCTGAACCAAAGAAGCCAGACAGAGAAGAGAACATGACTCCATTTATGTGAAATTCTAGATCAGGCCAAAGTAATTTATAGCGACAGAGAACAGACCCTCGGTTGCTTGCTGCGGTGGGGATGGAGCCAGCCACGGGGGCCTGTGGGGAAACGCTCTGGGTCCTGATTGTGCCGGGTGCTTACAAGGGTGTGTATGTGTGTCAAAACTCATTAAACTGTACGCTTCAAATGAATGCCTTTTACTGTATGAAGTTCTATCGTGATGAAGTTGATTCGAAGGAAAGGCACCGTCCTTGCTCTTCTGGAGTCAGTGGGGTGAGAGAGGTAATTCAGGTGGGGACGGACAGGGCGCCACAGACTGTGGGCAGGGTCCTGCAGGAAACGTGCAGGGGCTGGGGAGGCACCTGGTGAGGGAGCCCCGAGGGCAGAGGGAGGCCCTAGGAGCAGAAGAACAGCATCGGCACCCCTTGGGGGAGGTGAGGGGAGCTTCAAGGTAGAGGTGAAATCTGACCTGGGACTTACCAGCACCATCACACGTCATTTTTTTCTTATTACCAAAGCAACACTTCTCGAAGATAGAGAAAAATGAGAGAAAGCAGACATGTACAAGGAGGATGAGGAACCCCCCCGTCCTGAGGTGCACCCCTCCAGACCCCCGTTACAGAGAGAAGGGCACTCCGGGCCGAAGGAACAGCCTACACAAAGGTGGCGGCCTGGGGGACTGGGGAAGTAAGCTCCGTATGGTTGATCAAACCGGGGAGGGACAACTTTGGAGAGAAAGACAGACCCCAGTCACAGCTGTGGCTGCACCTGCCAAGAGGGAGAGGCCAGGACCCGAACTCCTGATGATGTTGGGGGGGAGTTGGGAAGGGGTGCAGGACCCAGCTCTGGTGTAGCAGTTGTACCATTGTCCCCATGGGTCCATGCCCTCCGGCTTACAGAATTTAGCTCTTGATTCACAAACCACAAAACTCTTAATTCCACCCATCAGTGATTGGGTTTAGAAGTAACTGGCGGGAATCAGGCCCCGCAGGGCATCCATGTGTGGCCCACATGGCCGGATCCCTCTCCAGGCGGTGCCTGCTACACGTCTCCTAGTCACTAACAGCCCCGTGTCTTTCCCTGCCGGTGCCCATGACTGCGAATCCCTTTTTGTGTTTCTAATCAGAACCTGGCACTTGCCTGGGTCTGGGTTAATAGTAGGCGGGAAACAAGGAGTGGCTTGGGAGGGGGCGGTCTGGGGGCCTGGAGGTGGGGCCTGGGATCCGTCCCACCCCCAGGGCCTGAGGGCAGAGGGCGCTGCTGTTCTCCAGTGAGGATCCTGTAGTGCTTGCCTAAACACACACACACACACACA
>NW_027397067.1:79992158-80145104 GCF_003265705.2 Callorhinus ursinus | reverse complement strand
CACACACACACACACACACACACACCCAGCCTCCAGCCCGGGCACTCACTCTCAGAGCCAGGATGCCTCTCAGCTCAGGACCTTCAGGCCACTCCTGCTCCTCCCGGCCCTGGCCAGCCCTCCCTTCACTGACCCCACCAGGGATGTCCAGGAGCACTTTGTGTCACTGCGGCTCGTTTGGGTGCTCGGTTTCATTAGTACCCAGCTGGGACTGGTTGGTGTGTGTGGCATCAGGAAAATTGCTTTGGCTCTCTGGGCACCCCCTTCCCGGCCGTAAAGGAGGAACAGCTGCGAGGTGGCTGGTGTGAGGAGCCAGCAAGCCAGCAGGCAAAGGCACCTGCCCAGTGCCTGGCACAGAACGTGCTGTAGATAAGTGTCCATCCATTGACGAAGTTTGCACTGTGAGAGAGCAGCTCTTTGCTTCGTGTCCTGGGTTTACACTGTTTGAACCACAGCAATTATTAACAAATGCCCGCTTCCCTCTAAAGTGTCCTGGCTCGGGTGACAAATGATGTTACCCTCTCATGAGCCAATCGTTTCCATCCTTTCTCACCTAGGAAGGAAAAAGAAGCTATTTGAGCCCATGTTCTAAGTCATTTTGCCGCCTGGGCGCTGGGAGTGAGCCAGCACCCTGGGTAACAGATGAGTACGAGAGGACCCCAGCCCAAGGCCACCCAGACTCCAGATAGGATTCAGATCTAGATCTGTTTGCCTAGAATGCATGCAGGTTACGTTTACCTTTCTTTATGACAAGATGTTTAGCTGTTAGAGGAATTCTTGCTTTTAGATTTTTTTTTCTTTTTTGTTTTTTTGTAAACAGGTCTTTCTGGGGACTCTTGTACCTTAATTTCAAGCAACAAATAAATGCCCACATAACTACAGTTAACACACTGAGCACATTTAGGAAAAGCCCAACAGGAGCAGAGAGGGCAGGGTCACCCACTTAGAGTCCGGGGTCAAGGGGGGGGTGCATCTTGGCTCCCAGAGCCTGTGTCATCAGGTCTCTCCATCTTCCAGAGTGGCCCAAAAGAAGCTTAAGTCCCTACCCTGGAGCGTAGAAGGCCGTGAAAATGCCGCACACCTCATTTTGGTACAGAATCATGTCCGCTCAGTGTGGTCACCCTGGTGGGAGCCTCTGCCGATCTGAAGCTCTTGTGGGGATTTTCAGTGAGTCTGATTAATGAAGCATTCCTCCCGCGTTGGCTAGCCTGGATGCGCTCATGCACGGCTGTGCGCTGACATCCCGGGAGACTCTCCAGCATATGTATCTAAGGCCTTAAAAGGCTTTTGCCTTTGATCCAGGAATTCTGCTTCTGGAACTGTCTCTAAGGAAATCCTCTGAAATTTGGAAAGAGCATTATGCACAAAGATGCTCAGAACAGTGTTATATATAGCAGTAAACGTAGGAACAGTTCAACTCTTGAAGGATAGGCATTTGGTTAAGTGACGGTGGTGTAGCCTTGATGGGGTATTTTGTAGTCGTTATAAGTAAGATACATGAACACAGAATGTGGTACATGTGTCCCCAGATCCCCGCTGCCTGCCCTCCACTAGCTCCTGCCATTGGTCTGGTCAGATTTAGGTGGGCGTGGGGGAGGGGAGGAAGGAAAGGTATTATTAATGTCAGGAATAAGAAGTACATCCAGTCTGAAGATGATGTTCGTAACTCTCGGGGGTATGAAGGATGCTCCTGTTAGCTGGGAGTCAGGCTATGTTGCTGTAGGCATCATGTGCTTACAACCACCCCAACTGGGAACTTGGGCAAAATCTGGGAAAGCTTTCGGGAAATAATTTTTTACAGCTATCTCAAGTTTCCGTGTGAGTTCGGCATCAAGGAGTATTACAGAATCAACAACATATATCAAAGTGTCCTTATTTTAAAAAATATTTTATTTATTTATTTGACAGAGAGAGAGAGAGCGCGCACAAGCAGGGGGAGCGGCAGACAGAGGGAGAGGGAGAAGCAGACTTCCGCCGAGCAGGGAGCCTGATGCGGGGCTCGATCTCAGGACCCGAGATCATGACCTGAGCCGAAGGCAGACGCTTCACCAACTGAGCCACCCAGGCGCCCCTATCAAAGTGCCTTTAAATAGAAACACACATGAAATGAAGTTGTTTATTGTCCAGCTGACGAAAATGTGATCAGGGCTTGCAGAAACCTCATCCCCCATGTCCCTGAGGAGCAGTGGTTTAGATTTGTTAATTCAGTGTTTGCAGCAATGGGTGCCTAGGTGGCTTAGTTGGATAAGCGACTGCCTTCGGCTCAGGTCATGATCCTGGGGTCCCGGGATCGAGTCCCGCATCGGGCTCCCTGCTCGGCGGGGAGTCTGCTTCTCCCTCTGACCCTCTTCCCTCTCGTGCTCTCTATCTCTCATTCTCTCTCTCTCTAATAAATAAATAAAATCTTTAAAAAAAATTCAGTGTTTGCAGCGATTCCAATAACTGCACCAAAAACGAGTATCAACTATATTATAAAGCAAAAAGAAACAAATGTGCTTTAGTGGTGAGAAGGCTGTCCTCCCTTCAGCCAGGGCCCTTAGCCTTGTGTGAAACGGTGATGTCTGGGTCCTCCTGGCCTCGGATCAGAGCCCCTCGGGTGTCCTGCAGTCCTTCATGGCTGCGAGAAACTTGGGAACGTTCCTTACCTTCGTTGACTCCCCACTGCCTCGCCTGGAAAATGGGAATAATGTAGCCTAGAGGGAGAGACCGTGGTGGAGCCCCGCCCCCGTGCCTAGCGCTGACTTGGTGCTCCATTGATGTTCTACCTGCCACCGCGGTCCTCCTGACCATGGTCATCTCATCAGGCCTCCTGTGCCCATCCTGTAGGGGGTGAGACGGGCTCAGAGCAGCCTTGGGGTTCACACAGAGTCAGGTAGTGAAGCAGAGGGGCGCTGGCCTGGCTCAGACGTAGAGCGTGCGACTCTTGATCTCAGGGTCATGAGTTCAAGCCCCACATGGGGTGAGGAGACTACTTTAAAAAAAAAAAAAAAGGAGCACCTGGGTGGCGCAGTCTGTTGAGCATCAGACTCTTGGTTTTGGCTCAGGTCATGACCTCGAGGTCATGGGATCGACATTCCCATGTGGGGCTCAGCGCTCAGTGGTGAGTCTGCTTGGGATTCTCTCTCCCTCTCCCTCTGCCCCTCCTGCTTGTGCACGCATGAGCTCTCTCTTTCTCTCTCTCTCTCTCTCTCTCTCTCTCTCATGAACAAATAAATCTTTAAAAAAGGGAGGGGGCCTCCTGGTTAAGCTTCTCAGTAGGTGAAGCGTCTGCCTTTGGCTCAGGTCATGATCTCAGGGTGCTGGGATCGAGTCCTGCATCGGGCTCCCTGCTCGGCAGAGAGTCTGCTTCTCCCTCTGCCACTGCCCCTCCTCCTTGCTTGTGCTCTCTCTCTCTCTCTCTCTCTCTCTCTCTGTCTTATATAAATAAATAAAATCTTAAAAAAAAAGAAAAGAAATAAAGAGAGAGAGAGGAAAAAAAAAGAAGAGGCAGAGATAAGATTCAGATTCTGGGCCAGCCAGCTCCAGAGACTGGCTTCTTCCTCCTGCAGTTCTTATGTGGTTGAGTCCAAAGCCCCTCCTCTTCCCCAAGCTGCAGCCACGGGCCCACTGCCATCCCTGGAAGCTTTGGAGATAAAGATTTCCCACATCCCTCCACTACTCCAGAGTTCACGTTTGGTAGTTCCCTCCCAGGCATTTACCATGGGCAGATTCAGTTTGTATGTTCATTCTTGTTCTTTGTCCAATTTGGCATCCTGCATTTTTGCTTAATGTTAAAGCATTTCTCTTGCTCCTTTTAATGATTGCTCCTTGTTTATAGACTAGTGGAAGGAAATACATTTAGTTAGTAGTCGTGTGTTATAATAGTGCAAGTATGGAATATTTTTCTTCTTTCCCTTATTTTTCTTGCCATATATTAAAAAAAAATATGGCGAGGCGCCTGGGTGGCACAGTCCATTGAGCACTGGACTCTTGCTTTGGGCTCAGGTCGTGATTTCAGGTGTGATCAAGCCCTGCATCAGGCTCTGTGCTCTTGGGATTCTCTCTCCCTCTTCCTCGGCCTCTCCCCGCTCATGTGCACACGCTCTGTCTCTCCCTAAAGTAAATAAATAAAACTTAAAAAAATATATGGCTACAATGTCAACCCTCACTCGTCGGTGTATTGACTTCTTAGTTACCCCATGTCAGCAGGTCCCTTAGCCGTCCAGGCTCATGTTGTGTTCGAAAGACAACACTGGACATTCTCAATCTGAAGGGAGATAAGCATGGCTTAAACCATGCCTGTGCCCAAGGGAGGGAAAAGTACTCCAAAAACCCAGCAGCTTATGATGACACTGTATCCCACTTCATCATTGTGCCTTCTGCAAGTACAAGGCCAGCCTCGCATTCTGGAAAGCGGTGGCCTTTGCTTGTTCGTGAGGCTGGCATGGGGCCTGGCACATAGTAGGGGCTCAGCAAATGTTCATAGAATGAGAGCAGCTCACGTAGTCAAGATTTAGTGCCCCTGGGGAAGGGATTTAAGACTCGTCCACAGTTTATTTCAAGGGATCCAAATAGAGATCAGAGAAATAAGGCTTTAAAGTTGATGAAAAAACATCTTTCAATCAACAGTCGGAGGAAAATGCCATGGCCACAAGGCCACAGAACATTCTTCTCTGAGTGCATTAAATCGATCCACCCAGGGCTGCTCTCAGAAACCACCTTTTCCCCTCTTATGAAATCAACTATGTGCCTTTTAATGAGAAATCCCTCGTCATCCAGACAGGAGAACACAGAGTTCTGGCTTTGCTATGAACTTTCCGTGGAAATATACTTTTTTGAGTGTTCTCTCCTGAATCTATATTGAAGATATCGACTAAGGCAGATTTATTTCAGGAGTGAAAAAATAAGAGCATAAATTCACTTGGACCAGCCACCCTTGCTGCTCCAGAAGTACGAAAAATTACCCAGATATCTGGAGGTGGGTGTCCATACGGCAGGCCCGCTCGTTCTCCCTCACACCATGTGGTAGGCTGAATTATGGTCCCCAGAGATGTTCCTGACCCAAAGCCAGAAACCTGTGAGTATGTTAGGATGTGTGGCAAAGGGGAATTAAGGTTGCAGATTAAATTAGGTAGCTAATCAACTGACGTTAACATGGGGAGATTATCCAATATTATCCGATGTGCCTAGTGTCATCACCAGGGGCTTTAAAAGTGCAAGTGGGACTCAGAGTCATCAAAATCATAAAGACAGAAAGTAGAATGGTGTTTGCCAGGGGCTAAGGGGAAGGAGGTTTGGGGGAGTTAGTGTTTCATGAGTACAGAGTTTCAGTTTGCAAGATGAAGAGAGTTCTGGGGAGGGATGGTGGTGACGGTGGCCCAACAATATGAATGTGCTTAATAGCACTGAGCTGTACACTTAGAAATGGTTACATACCAAACACTACTCAATTGTATTTTTTTTTAAGATTTTATTTATTTATTTGACAGAGAGAGACACAGCGAGAGAGGGAACACAAGCAGGGGGAGTGGGAGAGGGAGAAGCAGGCTTCCCGCGGAGCAGGGAGCCTGATGTGGGGTTTGATCCCAGGACCCTGGGATCATAACCCGAGCCGAAGACAGATGCTTAACGACTGAGCCACCCAGGCGCCCTCAATTGTATTCTTTAAAATGGCACATCTTATTTATGTGAATTATACCTCAATTAAAAAAAAAAGAAGTGTGAGACTAAACAATCCCTTTTTCCTGGTTTGATAGATGATGGTGTGATGCCTGGAGCTGCTGCAACCATCTTGGAGTCATGAGGGGCACTGGACACAGTTGACCAAGTACCTCTACCCCCTTCCCAGGGGCAAGCCCTGGGCCTGACTACAGACCCCACATGGGCCCTGGCATGTGGCAGGTCCCTAGGAGTTGCTTACTGAGTGGATGAAGGAGGTGAGGGTGACTTCGTCAGAGTGCACATGATGAAGTAGATTCTGCCTCTGTCGGTATGTGGGGGATTCGGGCAGCAGTAGTAGTGAGCATACCTACTATGTGCAGCCCCTGCTGGGTTCTCTGCAGGCTCTGAGGCCTTTCACCTCCACAGCTGCCCTGAAGGAAGCACCAGGTCTGCATTTTACAGATGAAGCTGGAGGCTCGTGCCCAAGGTCACGCAGCCACCAAGTGGACAAGTAGCATTCAGACACACTTCTCGCTAACTCTGAACTCTTTAAAAAGAATACTAGCACTGGGGCACCTGGGTGGTGCAGTCAGTTAAGCGGCTGACTCTCAATTTTGGCTCAGGTCATGATCTCAGGGTCGTGGGATCGAGCCCTGCAACGGGGGTCCAGGCTCAGTGGGGAGTCTGCTCAAGATTCTCTCTGTCCCTCTGCCTCCTCCCCCGACTCACACCTGTCTCTCTCTCTCCTAAATAAATAACTAAATCTTTAGAAAAATGCTTAAAAGAATCCTAATACTACGGCAACAGCTAGCCTTTACGTGGGCACCACTGAGCACCAACAACCCTGCTGATGGATCTACAAGGTGCTGTGTTAGCCCCCTTGTGTAGACCAGGAAACTGGGAGCCAAAGAGGGACAACGTCCCACAGCTGAGTGGTGGCACCCCGCGCGGGAAGCCCCAGTGTGGGAAGCTGGCAGCCAATGTGGGCCCCTGCCCCCCTGGCTCTAGCTCAGGACACTGCGCCCCACCCCCGCCGCCACCCACAGCAGCAAGGCCAGGTGTGTATGAGCAGGACGTGGGGCGGAGGACAAGGTCAGTTGCTAATGTGGTTTTTGCCTCAGAGCCACTCACATTTCAGGCCTGTGCTGGGGTTACAGAGTGGGTTGGGGGGGAGCTCCCAGGCTGCTGGAGGAGGCGGGGCTGCACCCACCATGACAGGTGCACTGGGCAAGTGAGCCGGGTCCCAGGAGAGCAGTGCTCAGGCCAGGGGGGAGGGAGTGTTCCAGAACAAAGGGACGGAATTGAGGGCAGAAGTGGCCCTCCGACAGTGGTGAGGAGAGGCTAACCCTCCGCACCAGCCCCATCACAGGCTCTGGGGTGAGCGTGAACTGTCCCAACAATACCGTTTACTAACTGTAGGTTCACACTGGCCTCTCTGGTCTTTGAAATCTGACAGACCTGGGTTCTGCCTCTTACTAGGACTTCGTCAGGGGACATATCGCTTCCATCCTCTGAGCTGCAGTCTCCCGGAGCACTAAGTGGAGGATGACCTGTCTGCACAGGCTAGTGTGAGGATCAGGAGTAAATATGTACAGCCCGTCAGGCTTTCCCTAAATGCCAGCTATGTCTTGTCACTGAGCCTGTTCTTCGCCTGAGGGCTGCAGTCGGCGTGCTTCCTGCCCGTGGTGGGCTGAACAGTGCTCCCCAAGATCTCAGGGCCCCCGTCCCAGCATCTGTGGATATGCTCCTCGCAGGGCAAAAGGGAGTTTGCCGAGTGCTAAAGCTCCCACCTTGAGTTGGCGAGGTTATCCCGATTATCCAGGGGGGCCCAGAGTAGGCACGGGAGCCCTTAAAAAAGGAAGAGGCAGGCAAGAGTGGGAGAGGTTCGACAGCAGGCATGGCAGGAGAGACTGTGCTGTGGGAGGGACTGCACGCGGGTTTCTGGCTTTGGGGTTGGTGCAGGAGCCTCTGGAGTGGACCTGGGCGCCGGTGAGCTGCCAGCAAGGAAGCAGGGTCTCGGCCCTAAAACTGCCGGGAACTGAATTTTGCGGACCACGCTCCCCGCTGCCTACTGGACTTCCACATTACACAACTGTATGATGATAAGTTCGTGGGGCTTTACGCCTCCAACTTCGTGGCAGTTCATTACAGCAGTGATAGAGAATGAACGCACGCCTGGGGAGCGAGGGCTCGGTGCCGTCTCTGCCTTGAGCTGCTGCACGGGGGGCCAGACCGCCCGCCCTGCTCGCCTGAATCAGCCTAAGACCATTTTCCACCGTCTCTGGCCGGAACATGGGCAGGACGGTGGAGCCTTGAAAAGGCCAAGGGTATTTGGCTTTGTGCCCAAATAAAGCTCTGGTTATGAGTGTACTTGTTTAAAAAAAAAAAAAAAAGCGAAGCGCTGACCCACTTTTTCCTGACTGCTCTGGCTCAGACATGTCCCTCTAAAAGGAAATTTATTTCCAGCACATGCTGTTCCCAGAGCTGACATCACCCACCTCAATTGGAAGAAGTACTTAGAAGAGCTCTCAGGGGCTGGCCCCCAACATCTGATAATGGAGCAGAAGTTCTGCAAAAAGCTGACATTTTTTTTAAACTGCATCAGCCTGGCAGTGGAGGGGCTGGGAGCTTGGCGTGAGTTAGACTCTCCAGCCAGGAGAGTTGTTGCACAGCGTCTGGTCCCAGGCACTGAGGCCCAGCCGGGCAAGGTTTAGCGGGCTGTAACGCCGCAGCACAGGCTTCTGGCAGTGATCACGGCTGCTCAAGGGCAGAATGTCTCCTCTGGAGGGCTGTGCCTTCGGAGGGGCACCTGTCTCTGAGCAGGGCTGGGCTTGGCCCAGGGTGGCCCTGCTGATCCCCTGTCGGAGGCCCAGCTAGCCCTGAGATACAGGCACGCACCACGCCCAGTCGGGGAGAGCGTGTGGACTTTGAAGCCAGCCAGCGTCTGCATAGGTGCCAGCTCTCCTCTCACTAACTGGGAGACCTCTGACAAGCCTCGGTTATCTCATCTGTCAAATGGGAGCTGTATTCTTTTCCTGTTGCTGCAGTAACAGATCACCCCAACCTCAATTGCTTAAACGATGCAAATGTATTCTCTTAAAGTTCTGGAAGACAGCAGTCCTAAAATCAAAGCGTCCACGGGGCTGTGTTCCTTCTGGAGGGTCTGAAGGAGAATCCATTCTCTGCTTTTTCCAGCTTCTAAGGATGCCTGCTTTCCTTGGCTTGCAGCCCCTTCCTCGTCCTCACAGCTGGTGGTAGAGCCTCCCCAAATCTCCTTCTGGGCCATCAGCTTTCGATGTCACATCTCTGACAGCAACACTCCTGACTCCTTTCGGGAGGACCTTCGAGACCACACTGGGCCCACCTGGATCATCCAAGGCCGTGTCCCCTCTCCAGACCCTTAATTCAATCACACCTGCAGACCCCTTTTGCCAGGCAAGGTCATATCTGCCCAGGTTCCAGGGATTAGGATGTTGACATCTGTGGGGCCATTGTGTTGCCTCCCACAAGGGTGATCATGCCTATTTGGAAGGATGTTGGGAGGTTTTGCGCTACACACGGTCTATGAGTTTGTTAGGACACCTTTTCCTGGTCCCTGTTCACAAGTGGGGGACACAATGTGAGTCTGGACCCTGTCCCCTGGTTGCATGTCCTTTCATGCCTAACATGGTACATCTCCAGGGTCCGTTCCTGCCTGGATTTGACCCCCACCCTCCTCTGCCAAGTTCAGGACCTCACTCTCCTTCCAGCTTCAGTTCTGTGTCTTCTGTTTCTGGTCAAGGGTATCATTTATCTTATTTTTTGCATATTATTATATATATTTTTAGTTTCTCCCTTTTATGTTTTCTCCACCATTGTTCTGATTTGGAACAGAAGGGACATGTCAAAGCTTGAATTTACCCCCGTCCTGACTGGAATTCCATTTCCCGAGAAGCTGCCTATATGTCACCAATGACCTGAAGACTTTTTGAAGAATTCTCAAAAATGACACGTATTCCTTTTTGGGCTTTATATAGATAGCTAAATGTTTTCAACTTAAGTAGTTGCAAAAGATGTAAATCCTAGCATTTATAAATACTGCAATTTTAATGTAAAAGTGTTACTTTTAAACTGTATCCAAGGGGGAATGTAAATACCATGCTACTGTAACCCATTAGAAACATACATGTACAAACTTTCCTTGAACCTTAAAGTCATATTCCCTGAGGCACCTGGGGGGCACAGTCGGTTAAGCATCTGACTCTTGGTTTTGGCTCAGGTCGTGATCTCAAGGTCATGAGATTGAGCCTTGCGTTGGGCTCCCCATGCAGTGTGGAGTCTGCTTCAGATTCTCTCTCCCTCTCCCTCTGCCCCCTCCTGCTTGTGCTCTCTCTCTCTAAAATAAATACATAAATCTAAAAAAAAAAAAGGTCATATTCCCATTCTACTTCCTGCACCAGATTTTATTTTATTTTTTTACTGATCATCTGACATATTTCCTTTCGATAAAAATATCTACACAAATTGAAATTTAAAAAAAAGAAACTTCTGAAGCCCACAAATTCTTAGAATGTTTTTCTTCTTTGTTGATTTATCATTAAAGTTATTGTTGGCACATAATTGACCAAAACATCACAAGTATACTATAAATTTTGAGAAACATTAAATTGACATAAAAGTTTTTTTGGAAATAAATCTCATAATAAAATAAATGTGTTAGTTATTTTATGAATCTGTAAATACTTTTCTTAAAGTAAGCTCTGTGCCCAACGGGGGACTTGAACTCATAACCCCAAGGTCAAGGGTCGCACACTCCATCGACTGAGCCAGACAGGTGCCCCATATATTTTTTGCTTGAGTGAGAGAGATTGAGCACCAGTCCTACCCCTCGTTTCAGTTTTTGCATGTAAATGTTGAGAAACAGTAAGTAGATGGTCAGTGCCTCTCAAGTCTCTGGACATCTATAACAAAAATCAAATGGTGATATAAAAAATCATTTGTAGTGATTTATCAACTAACAACTCAGCAGGACTTCCTTCAGTTTCATTGAAAGAAAATAACTTAAAGTAGTCAGTTTGCAAATGATTTGTTACCTGGTCATCAAAATCATTCATGCACTTAATTTCTGGGAAGAACACCAAGAGTTCAAAATTTCAGGGTAGTACTACCAAGAATTAGCACATGACTCTTAAATGTACTTGTTACTCTTTGACTAAGAGGCATCCCATGTAACACAGCATAGTCAGAAGAAGCTGGGAAAATTGAAATACTGTTAATTCCAGCTCATCTTTGCCAAGTAAAAACAATTAATATTAATTTACTGTGTCCAATAATATTTTTGGAAATGTTCATGAAAATAATTGTCTACTGAGTCTGAAGAATGGCTATGAAAATTTTTATAAAGTAACCTATGTCGGGGCACCTGGGTGGCTGAGTCGTTAAGCGTCTGCCCTCGGCTCAGGTCATGATCCCAGGGGTCCTGGGATCGAGCCCACCATCGGGCTCCCTGCTCGGCGGGAAGCCTGCTTCTCCCTCTCCCACTCCCCTGGCTTGCGTTCCCTTTCTTGCTGTGTACCTCTGTGTCAAATAAATAAATAAATTCTTAAAAAAAAAAAAAGTAACCTATGTCTACATGTAACACAGCTGTCAGAAGCAAAGTGAAATTCTTTTTGCAAAAAGAAACTTGACCTTTTCTTCATTGAAATCATGCAAAATATGCAAATGAGTTACAGTCTGAGCTGGTGGGGGGGGAGAGAGTAAAAATAACTCAAACCCTTTTCCCTGCTGAGAACAGTAAAAACAAATGAAAGGCTTTGTAGAAAACTGTTTCTCCCCAGCATGCGTTTTACACATCTCCAAAGTTCTAATTGTAAGAAAGAATGACCCAACGTTTAGAAACGAGGCAGAGAGTTTACCGTTTGCTTGTTCAGAAACCTGCTGAGTGTGAGTAGGTTTAGTCACGTGGTGGAATTTGGGGCTTTAATCAAGTTCTAAGGGCAGGTGTTCAATTCTAGAAATCTGAGAGAGATGCAGGATTCTTGGCAAACGAATGTTGTGTCCTAGGGATGCAAGTAGGAAGGTTACAATCCAAACCTTACAACTTTGTTTCGTATTCATTTTGCAGTCTTGTTTCTGTATTAATTCTTCCAGGGGGTATATATTTGCTTCTCCTTCTCATGGCCTTTTTTTGAAACAGCTTTATTAGTCTGCGGTCTCCCTCACCTAGCAGCTAAGTTTGAAACAGCTTTATTTTGTATATTTGCTACCAACTTTATTGAATACCTTATTACATGTAACAAAATGTACCCATTTAAAGGTAGAATTCAAGGAGAGTTGAATTGAATGTACACACCAGCATAGCCACTGGCACAAAGTACAGACATTTCCATCAACCCAGAACGGCCCTGGGCCCCTTTCTAGTCAACTCCAATCTGGGCCCCAGGCAACACATGATCCTTCTGTCATGGTAGGTGAGACTCGTCTTTTCCAGAGTCTCATATACATGAAGTCATCTACTCTTCTATGTCAGACTTGCTCTCACCGGCGCCCTGAGGGGGGTCCGCAACACGGCAGCACAGATCAGTGGTTTGTCCCTTCCTAGGCTTTGTCGTGTCCCGTTTTCCTGTTATTTCCCATTTGTGACAATAAAGAGTGAAGCCGCTGTAACCTTCACAGACAGAAGTCTTCGCTCTTCTTCCTAAGAGGGGAATGACTGGATCATCCAGCAAATGCATGTGTGTGGCATGGAAATTGCCAAACCTTACACTGGAGCCTTGGTACCACGTTATATTCCTGCTCAAAACATTTCTCTTGTTGGGAAGCCTGGGTGGCTCAGCCAGTGAAGCGTCTGCCTTCGGCTCAGGTCGTGATCCCAGGGTCCTGGGATCAAGTCCCGTGTTGGGCTCCTTGCTCAGCAGGGAGTCTGCTTCTCCCTCTGTCTGCCGCTCCCCCTGCTTGTGTACAATCTCTCTCTGATAAAAAAAAAAAACAACAACAACTTCGCAACGTTTCTCTTGTTAATCTTTTGCCGGTCTGATGTACAGCACCCCCGGCCGGGACCTAGTAAGGGGAGAGAAGAGGTTTGTGTTCTTCCCTGACACAGGCAAGCCGGGGCGGGGGGCTGAGCCTGGGAACTCACAGGCAACTTGGGGGCAGCTCTCCCCAGCTCTCGCCTTTCCAGCCTCTGTCTCCTCAACAGTAGTGAAGCTGCAGTCTTTGGGTGACCCCCTGTGGGCACTCCAGGCAGGAGGTGGGTGATCCCGCAGAGCGCCTCCTTCCTCTTCGGCCCGCACTGCCTGTGGCCCAATGTCTGAACACAGGTTCTTTTTTCCTCCCAGTTTTCTAGTTGTGGACAGTGGGAGGGTCCACCTGAATGTGCTGTTATTCTCCCTATATTTGCTTTTCACTTTTTGCAAATTACACTTTTGCGTAATTGTTAGATACGGAGCTAAGGCATGGGGCTTTGCAGTGTCGTCTGCACTTTTGGCATTATCTACAGTTTCTCTCGGCTCTTACAGACTCTCCCTCGGGTGAGGGTGAGATTCTATTCTCCCACCACAGAGGTAGTCTCAGGGAAATCAATTTAATGAAAGCGTGCATGCGGACACTGGGATTTTCAATGGGGAAATTGAGGCCCTTAAGACGAGACAATGCATAGCGTTCTAAGTATAGTGTATGTCATGTTTTAAGTACTTCGTAAGTGGTAGCTATTATTAGTTCCACATGATAAGGTGGGTGAGCTTTATGTGAATGACTACCTTCTTTGCAGCGTGCTACATTATCGCATGAGGCCCCTGGGGTCTCTATGTTATCCTTGCTGGCCCAAGGTTTCTGATTCAAGCCTGCTCTCCCTGGGCTACGGCCCGTATTCTAACATCATTGTGTTTTAATTACGTAACAACCTTCCACAGAAGCCCTTACCAGTCCTGGTCCCTGAGCTAGAGACGAAGCTCGTAGACCCACACATGGGTCAGAGACTTGTCAGTCACGGCACAGGGTGGGGGTGGGTGGGGAGTCTTACAGCAGAGAGACACAGCAAGGTGGAGGGAGCCCTGAGGACAGAGTCACTTCCTTTGCTTAGGGAGTCAGGGCGGCTGCACAGGACAAAGGACTTGAATTCAGATTGAAAGAGTGGGTAGAAATTTGGCAATGGACATTGTAGGGAACAGAAAGAACAGCACATGTGAGAACTCAGAAGTGTGGGAAGAATGACATCCAGAAAACTGAACCATGGGGTGAGGCTGGACTGGTATAGACAGGGAGCAATTTTCTTTAAACAACTTTATTGAGATCTAAGTCACAAGGCACCCAATGCATCCATTTGAAGAGTACCGTTCATTGGTTTTTAGTATGTTCAGAGTTGCACGCAACCATAAGGAGCCATTTTTGAAGCCCTTGTAAGGTCCTCTTGAAGGTGGTGCTCCTGGGGCTCCCTGAAGTGACTTTTAGGGGTTGTATGGGTACATAAGGACTCACTAGGAGAAGCTGTGACAACATTTGGGTCCGGGCAGGAAAGAAAAGGGGCAGCAGCAATCCTTGTGCTGAGCAAAGTAGAACTCTAGCAGTGTTCCCCGGGGATTGTAAAGGAGGGAAGGAGACCCCCCAGGCCCCCCACCACAAGCCACAGCTTCTATAACCCGAGGCTGTGTCTTAACGGTCAAAGAAAAGGGGACACCGAGAGCGTGGCCCTCGACCAGGCTAGGCTCCCAGAAGTCCTCCCCTCTGGGAGCCTCAGGAGGCTTAACTGAACCAGGCAACTTGTACTGAACAGATTTCTTAAGCTGCCCCAGCCAGCGATGATCTTGATGAAAAGATGATGGAAGGAAATTGGCTTGCACGTACAAGCTGTTCTTCCCTTTCTGAGGCCATGGAACTAGCTCCTCTCCAAACCTGACTATGCTTTTAAAAATACACATTTTAAGGCCACGCCTCTGGCGTTCTCATTCAGTACCTCTGAGTCAGGCCAGGAAATCACGGGTGTATTTTTAACTGCTTGGACTTTCTTTGGAATTCTCTTTTTAATGATTTTTCAACGACTGCAAACTTAAGTCTCAAGTACAGTACAGATAACTTATTCCTGAGCCAGTTTCGTGTAAGTGGCTGACCTGTTGTCCCGATACCCCTAAAGAAGTTAGTGTGTGTTTTCCACAAACCAGGACGTTCTCCTGCTTGACCACAACACAACCATCTACATCGGGACATTAGCACTGATAATGTTAGTATCATCTGATCCTCAGACTGACTCCAGGCAAGTCACCAGCTGTTCCTTTTCTTGTTCTTTTTTGTTTCTTTGTTTCTTTGTTTCTTTTTTTTTTTTTTTAAGCAGAATGATCTAGTCCAGGATCATGTGTGACTTTATTTGTCCTGTCCATTCTTCTCTAATCTGGAATGGTTCCTCAGTTTGTCCTTGACTTGCAAGACCCCGACACTTGCTTTCGAAGATCACAGGCCAGCTATTTTGTGGAATGTCCCTAATTTTGGCTTATCTGCTGTTTCTTCATGATTAAATCCAGGTCACGCATCTTTGGCAGGGATATCACAGAAGTGATGCTGTGTTCTCTTCACTGCATTCCGTCAGGTGGTGCATGATTTAGATTTGCCCCATTAGCCTTGATTCAGTTTGATCTGAATCCTCTTTTAAATTTTTTTTAAAGTAATCTCCGTTCCCAACGTGGGGCTCAAACTCAGGACCCTGAGATCAAGAGTCACATGCTCTACTGACTGAGCCAGCCAGGTGCCCCTCCTCTTTTTTTTTTAATTGAGTTATAATTGACTTATAATATTGCACGTAAGTTTAAGGTGTACAACTTAATGATACACCTACATATTGCAATGGGATTGCTACTGTTGTGTTAGCTAACACATCCCATCCCATAATTATTTCTTTTTTCTTTGGTGGGAACACTTATGATCTAGTTTCTCAGCAACTTTGAAGTATATAATACAGTATTGTTGACTATAATCAACTTATTCATCTTCTAATTGTATGTTTGTACCCTTTGACCAACATCTCTGCAATTTCGCCAACCCCAAGCCCCTGGCAGCCACCATTCTACTGTTTCTGCAAGTGATATGAATCCTCTTTCTCTGCTTCAGAGAAAGAAGTAAAGAAATGGCATAGGTATGGATAATTGAGGTTAAAAATACCCTTCCACTTGATCAGTGTGTTTTGAATAATTCAATCGACGTTATTTGAGTAATTCAGAAAAATCCTGTATCAAGTTGTCAGAGAGCAGAGACATAGCCTCAGTCTGTCCTTTAAAAATTAGCCTTCGTGCTTGGGGCACCCGGGTGGCGCAGTCGGTTGGTGTCCGACTCTTGATTTTGGCTCAGGGTCGTGGGATAAAGCCCGCCTTGGGCTCCACGCTCAGTGGGGAGTCTGCTTGGGATTCTCTCTCTCCCTCTTCCTCTGCCCCTCCCTGCTCCCTGCTCTCTCTCTCAAATAAATAAATCTTTAAAAAAAAAATTAGCCTTGGGGCGCCTGGGTGACTCAGTCGTTAAGCATCTGCCTTCAGCTCAGGTCATGATCCCAGGGTCCTGGGATGGAGCCGCACATCGGGCTCCCTCCTCAGCAGGAAGCCTGCTTCTCCCTCTCCCACTCCCCCTGCTTGTGTTCCCTCTCTCGCTGTGTCTTTCTCTGTCCAATAAGTAAATAAAAATCTTTAAAAAATTAGCCTTAATGCTGTAATATTTAAGGCATAAAGAATACTATATCTTGAATTATAATAACTTCATATGTAATACACAACATATATTTCCAAGTGGATTATTATATTTTATTTTATGTGTAACACAAAAAATAAAAAATATGTAATGTAATGTAATATAATATGAATTCTCAAACCACCTAGTTTGAGAATTAAGCCAATGCCAATTCAACTAAATCTCTTGTGAATTCTTCCCTAGCTTGTCTATTTTGAATTTGCCCAGAACTGACTGACCTAGGCTCCCCTGACAAACTGACAAAATCCAAGGTTTTGGAGGCAATTTAAGGCAATTAGATTCTAACTCAGGCCAGACAAGGGTGTTTGGTTTGGTTTGGTTTGGTTTTTTGAGGCGCTACTTAGCTTGTTCCACCATCTGGTGGTCATACATGGAATTGCAGCTACTCCTGTTGCCCCTTCTCAGGATTTTTCTTCAAAAAAATTTTTTTTCCTTGGGGCACCTGGGTGGCTCAGTTGGTTGGGCATAGGGCTCTTGGTTTTACTTCTAGTGGTGATCTCGGAGCTGTGGGATCAAGCCCCCCATTGGACTCTGCGCTCAGGGGTGGAGTCCGCTTGGGATTCTTTCTCCCCGTCTCCCTCTGTCCCTCCCCTCATTTACGGGTGTGTGCCCTCTTTCTCTCTCTCTAAAATAAATAAATCTTAAATTTTTTTTTCTTGGGGCGCCTGCGTGGCTCAGTCGTTAAGTGTCTGCCTTTGGCTAAGGTCTTGATCCCAGGGTCCTGGGATCGAGCCCCACGTTGGACTCCTTGCTCCGCAGGAAGCCTGCTTCTCCCTCTCCCACTCCCCCTGCTTGTGTTCCCGCTCTCGCTGTCTCTCTCTGTCAAATAAACAAATAAAGTCTTTAAAAAAAAAGAAAAAATCATAAAAAAATTTTTTCTTAAACTTTATTTTGAAATGTAAAATCTGAGAGGGGGCAGGGCAGCCATTGAGGGTCCTCAGCTGGGTCCTAGAGGTGCAGTTTAAAAAATGTTTTTAAAAATGTAAAATCTGATTTTCTTAAGTTGGATATATTATAACTGATCTTTAAATCTCTCTGGTCTTACAAGTGACAACCATGCGTTGGTGAGAACAGTAAGTATTAGCTGCTCACATTTATAACTCTTCAGTCTTACATGTATGTAGTGTGTGTGTGTGTGTGTGTGTTTGGAGATGTTTTTCTTTGTTAACTCCAAAACTTATTGCTAATATATGACAGCCACTGATGTAGATGCTAGCACGAAGAATAATCTCAATGTCAAATTAACAGTGTTTCTAACTATACTCTGTGAAACAGAAAATCTCTTTATTAATCTGTAAAAGAAAGAAGCCTAACAGAGTAAATAATACTTACTGATCACCTATTATCTGCTAGATGAATCCGTCATTTCTGAGAAAATGTCACAGCGGGTTTGCATTGTTTGAAATGTAGTAAATTGCAATCATTACCAAGCTGTGTGATAATCATTCTTGAGATTCCTGTGGATGTTAAATTCATTGGCGAAAGTTTGGTGGAAAAAGGATCATTATGTAATTTCAAAGTATCTTTTCACCAATTACTTATTAATCACAACAGAAGTCATCGATTTACAGCGGAGAGACAGCAGACTCCACCTTAGCCAAGTGATCAAAATTATCCCAATGGGACAAACCAACAGTATGTGCCCACTGACATAACATACGCAGAGGGCTTAGCTTACATCATTTCTATGGCATTCTGCAAAAAATACATAACCTGAATTTAATCATGAGAAAGCATTAGAGGAACTCAAATTGAGGAACATTCTAGAAGATAGCTGGCTTGTAGTCTTCCAACATATTAGAGTCATGAAAGAAAGGCTGAGAAACCGTTCCAGATAAAAGAATACTACAAAAGAACAACTGATTGCCACGTGTGGTCCTGGACAGGGGAAATAACTACAAAGCACACAACTGAGATGCACTTAGAAACCTCTATCCATCTAGAGAATGATAAAACAAATTTGGCAAAAACGTTAATCGTTGGTGAATACTACGGGAGTTATTTTTACGGTTCGTGCCAGTTTTCCGTGACTTTGAAACCACATAAGAAAGTTAACCCAGACAAGTGTTCCCCCAGACAAGTTCTTTGAGGACCAAGAACCGGCCTCTTGAAAATGAAGTCACTGTGTGCAAACTTTTAAAAGGAAGAGCGCGGGAGCATGGCACGGTGGCCAGAGGAGAAACCCCGATCGGCCCCCCGCCCAGCACAGCCTGGGAAAGGGCGCGTGAGCCGAGGTTCAGGAGCAGGGCTGCGCCGGCTGGAGGCCCCTGCGCGGAGGGAAGCGCACGGAGAGCTCCAGCAAGCGCGGAAGGGCTCGGCTTAGGGGCCAACGAGAGAAGAGCCGCGGCTTTGCTCCGAGGAGGAAGTTGGGGCTCCAGCACCCAGCAGCCGGGTGGGGGGTGGGGTGGGGGCAGGCTTTCGGAGAGTCGCCCGGGCTGCAGGGCGGACCGGCGCAGGTGCCAGCGCTCCCCGGCGTCGGTGTCTCCATGGGGGACACAGCCGGCGTCCCACGCGTATTCCTGGGCGGAATAACCGCGTGCACACAGGGAAGGCCTTGGGGCCCTTCCCACCCGCAGCGCCCCGGCCCCGCGCGGGGACTTTGGAGCCGCTGACGCACTCGGGACGCAGGCGAGGGGCTCGGTTTCCAGGGCGACGAGCGCGGAACCGCGGTCCTCGCGCTCAGGCCCGTGCGTCACTTCCGGCTGCTCGCCTCTGGCCCTCCCGCCTGTGGGGAGGTTCCGATTGGGAGCGTCGCTCCTCGGGTAGCTGGGCTGTCGCAGGGGGGCTGGGAGTAGCCAACAGGACTCTGATTCTGCGGGAGGAGTTGTTGGGGACGCAGGTGGATAGCTTCCGTCCCCCGACCAGTCGCTTTCAAATCCGCCCCCTGGGCTCCCCGGTTAAAGGGCGCCTAGCCGCTGCCAGATCTAGAGCATGCGCACTCCCTCCGACGCAGGCTCGGGGAATCCACTGCTCCGGGTTTTCCGCGCAGCCGGTGGGATAGCGGAGGGGCGGTTTGGGGGGCGTGGCTGGGGGCGTGGCGCGCTGACGAAGGCGTTGATTGGTCAGTTAGAAGCCCGCTGGGGGAGCCGCTGTCGACCTCTGGCGGGCTCTGCAGTTTCATTCATTCGTTCATTCACAGAATGGATTGATTCACTCAGCTTTCCCTGAGAGTACGTTGTGTCAGAGCTGGTGCTGGGCGCTGGGGATTCAGACAGAAGTCCAGGATCTGGCTGGCACTCCGCGCTGTTTCCCTCCTTCCTGTGCAACCTCACCGCATCTCTTCTGCACTCGTGCAAAGGGAGGTGACAGCCACCCCATCCTCCTGCAGGGACCTTACCTGAGAGCTCCTTACCCCGAAAGCAGCAGTTCCCCACGGAAAGGCCTGAGCTGGAATCCCGGCCAAGTGCGCAATGACTGAGCCACTTCCACTTGACGTTCACAGGTCTTTGCGGAGGGGTTGTGAGGTTTAAAATGAGCTTTGGTGCTTATCTTGGTGTGGAACCCCAGCTTTGCCCCTCGTTAGCTCGTGCGACTTTGGGCCCTTCAGGGAGACCTCTGGTGTCCAGCGCTGGCTAAGATCATTCTTAGCTGAATCGAGGCTGAATAAATCTAAGGGGAAGGATTTCGTAAACCCAAACCAAAATTTTGGCTCTAGATCCAAAGCACACTGTTCAACCAACATACTGGTGATAAAACTGACTTGTAAATACCCATTGTCTAATTCTCTGCGTTGTTTCTCAGTTGTTCCACACTCAGGAAGGGGAAAAAAGGAATGTTACTGCTTAGTCCCCTTAAATTAGAACAACCTACCTTATAAGGTCCTTGTGAGGATTAAATGAGAAATTTCTGATGACGCATTGCACATTACCTGCCAGGTAAATAGTAGCTACCATGATTGTATTATTTTGAGGGAATAGATGTGAAAGACCCACTCAATTGGTTGGTTTTTAGCAGTATTAAATATATCTAGTTAAGTAAGTGAATCCCTTCCCGTTTAGCTTGAGCACTAGAAAGCCCAAGGGAGACATCGCAGAGTATTTGTGTAGACTGCAGGGTAGAAGAGAGCCCTACAACATGGAAAGGAGTCAGAAACCCTACATAATACTTTTGGGGGTTCAGAAATCCTGAGGGATGATGGGCTTTGCCCAAAGTGCCCCAAATGTCGCCCAACCAGAACACTTTTAGTCAGGACACCAGGCATAAACTGGGATTGTTTCAGGCAAATCAAGATACATGGTCACCCTATCCCAAAGCTATACAAGTAGCATGTGACATCATTAAAATGGAACTTCAGTCTGTCCCACTGTGTCTCCAAATGTTTTCTCATACATGATTTTATTTAATCCTGGTGACAGCCTCATGAAGTGCTTACCCTCATTTTATGGTTGAAGACATTGAGGTTATGTAGGTGAGTGGTGGGGTAGGTGCTTTGTACTTGTGACTCATGTTCCAGTGACAATTCTCAACTCCACAAAGTCTCCTGGACATTGGTTCTCATCTTTGGGACTCCATGATTTGATTTTTCAGGGAAGCCTCAGATTCTGCCTCATTTAACTAGAGAAATTTCTTTTTTAAAACAGGTTTTGTTTTGGGCGCCTGGGTGGCTCAGTTGGTTAAGTGACTGCCTTCGGCTCAGGTCATGATCCTGGAGTCCTGGGATCGAGTCCCGCATCAGGCTCCCTGCTCGGCAGGGAGTCTGCTGCTCCCTCTGACCCTCCCCCCCTCATGTGCTCTCTCTCTCTCTCAAATAAATAAATAAAATCTTTAAAAAAAATAAAAATAAATAAAAAAGGTTTTATTTTTATGTAGTCTCTACACCCAGTGTGGGGCTAGAACTCACGACCCCAAGACCAAGAGTCACACGCTCCACCGACTGGGGCAGCCAGGCGCCCCAACTGAAGAACTTTCTATTAGAGCTCTATGTCATCGAACTTTCCACCCCATTAGGACTTTTGTAGAGGGGATCTTGTGTGGGTGTGAGGTTGGACCTGATTATTTTAGAGGCTCCTTCCAATCCAACTTGAAGTGTCTACAAACTCCTTGAGGGCAGGTTTTGCTATATTCTTTGAATTCTGAACATTCAGATGAGACGCACAGGGAATGTTAAAGCTATGAAAGGTGAATAACTCCAGGAGTAAGACAGCCCTGGATACCCCCATGGATCAGTTTAATGCCAGCCCCTACCTTCTCTGAGCCTTAGTCTTCTCATTGGTAAAAATACAGGGTAGTCTCTTCTCTCTCACAGATTTGCTGGAACAATAAAATAAATTACTGTGAGTACATTGTAAACAGAAACACTGTCCTAAAATAGCAATGTTTCCTTTGGCCAGCCTTCAATATTGCTTTCTAAATTGCTTGCCTTATCCATTTATAAAGAGAATAGGAACAAGGAAGGACTATGGAAAGAGCCCAGGCCATGGAGTCAGACAGCCCTGGATCTGAATCCCTAAACAACACCAGCCACTTGTGTAACCCCGGCCAAGTGCTGTGTCCTTTCCGGGCCTCAGCACTAAGAATAGCTACCCTTGCATGGATCTTAGGAAGATAGTGTGAGCTAAGTAGTGGAGCTCTGTTCCTGGCACACAGACCTCCATCAAGGGTGGCCTCTCGTAATGTCTGTTTTTTATAACTGTCAACCTGAATTCTTAATGCCACGGAGCAGCCCCTGTGGGCATCCTTTTGTGGAGTGTTGGAGGCACTCTCCCTCAGTCTCTGGGCAACTCTCTTTTTTAGTATATGTGCTGCAGAAGCGAGCACTCTGGGCGACTCTCTTGAAAACACTTCCTGTCTCTCTGGTATGCTGAAAATCTGCTTCACCTGCTTTGCCCTGAAGATGTGTTCTGCTTATAACTCATTCCTGCTCTTTGGGAAACGATTCAATAAAAAATTGGTTTTCCACTGACCCTGGGCAGGGAGGAGGAATAGCTTATTATTATTTTATAAAAAATATGAATAATAAAATAAGTCCTAAAACAGCACTGCACACATAGCAAACAGTCAATAAATGCTTGCTGGCTTAAAGCAAACGTGATGACTCAGTTTTTTCGTGTCTGTTGTATTTGCTGAGGGGACAATTCTTGTCTTCTGTTGATTTTTTTTTTTTTTAAGTAGGGTCCATGATCATCCGTGGGCCTTGAACTCAGGACCCTGAGATCAAGAGTTGTATGTTCTACCGACTAAGCCAGTCAGGCGCCTCTAAAAACACTTTTTTTTTTTTTTAAAGATTTTTATTTATTGATCTGACACAGCGAGAGAGGGAACACAAGCAGGGGGAGCGGGAGAGGGAGAAGCAGGCCTCCCACTGAGCAGGGAGCCTGATGAGGGGCTCCATTCCAGGACCCTGGGATCACGACCGGAGCCGAAGGCAGGCGCTTAATGACTGAGCCACTCAGGCGCCCCTAAAAACACTTTTTATTTGAAAAAGAAATACATGTAAACAGAACACAAAGACGCACAAGGGAAACAGCGTCTTCCTCCACCATCCTGTTCTCTCAGCCCTTTCTGGCGATGACACTGTTAACCACGTCTTGTGCATCTTTCCAAATGTGCTATGGACGCTCTAAGGTATGTATGTAAATTCCGGTTCAACACAGAGAAGTTCAAATCCTGGCTTCTGTCCTCGGGAAGAGCTGTTCCCCACCTTCCCTCTGGGTGGACGGCTGGGGCCCTCCAGGCCGGGAGTGGCTCCACCCACGAGAGATGGGGATCAGGCTCTGGTCCCCATCGGGCTCTGACCCTCCGGCGCGCGCCCCCGCCCAGCCCCCACGGCTGCGCGGATAAAGCGCGCCCCGGAGGCACGCCTAGCCTGCAGAAGGGGCTCTTATTCAGCCCCCGGGAGTTCTGAACATTAGCGAGCACGCCTGTGGGTGCTTGGTCTCCGGGGCGGCAGGGAGCCTGCTGGGGTCGCGGGCGGCGACTCCCCAGGGGTCTTGCAGGTTCCCCCCTCCCCCACCCCACTCCTCCGGGTGCTGAAATTCGACCGGCGCGCCTTGAGGGGTTAGAAAGCGGCGCGGAGACCGGGCAGGCCCCTCCCTCGGCGTGCACCGCCCCAGGAGCCGAAGCTTTTCTGCTTCTCCTCCCCTCCCCTCCCCTCCCTCCCCTCCCCTCCCTCCCCTCCCCTCTAGTCCTCCTCCCCGGCCTCCCCCGCGTTCCTCCCAAAGCCCGGAGCGGAGCTCGGGCCCGGAGCGGCTCCGAGCATGCGCAGGAGGGTGCCGGCGCAGCCGCCGGTCGGAAGCGCCAGCTCTGAGTAGGGGGAGCGGTCGCAGAGGCTGCTCGGCCCCGCCGCCTGCCAGGCAGTTGGCTCCCGCTCCGGGCCCGGGCCGCCGGCTGTGTAAGTGCGAGGTGGGGGGCTCCGGGCCGGGGGTCGGCCGGCTGCGGGAGGGCTGCCTGTGTGTGGCGGCGAGCGAGGGCGAGAGGCAGCCCGCACCTGCCCGGGCCGGGGTCCACTTCGCACCCGCCCCAGCCTGCCCGGCGCCCGCCGCACACCTGCCGCCCTGGGGCCTCGGCCCTTGCTCCCTGCGGCGCGCGGCGGCGGCCCCCTCCCCTATTCCGCCCGCCGCGTCCTGGCCCCCGGGCCGCGTGGGGTCGGGGGACCCCCGGCGCACGCTGGTCTCCCTGCAGGGCGGCCCGGCCGGCCCGGGGCTACCCTCCTGTCCCTGTCCTCTTCGCTCTCCTCCGGGTTGAGAGTGCCTGAGACCCAGCTCAGCGGCCCCAGGCGCCGGGTCCTGAGATGAGAGCCTCTGTGGTCAACTCCAGCTGACCCCACGGGGGTCGTGGGGAAGGAAGCGTGCCAGCGCTGTGCTTGCCTGTGGCCATCTCCGTCTCGCGACCCGCCCGCGCTGCACCTTGTCACTGCAAATGCCCTGTAACGCACACTTTTCTGGTGTTCAGATAGGGTGCTTGTTGAATTCACGTGTTTTTATAGAGAGAGGGGTTAAAATGTTGAAAGCAGGGCTCGCTTTAGTTAAAAATGAGCTGAAGGCAGGGGGCTGTGACATCCTCCTTCCATCAGCCCCCCTCCCCCGAGTTTAAACTAGACGGTCCTTTTTTGAGAAATGGTTACAGTAACTTCCTCGTCCAGCCCAGCTAGTATTTGTTAACGTGAAAGGATAGGACTCCAGGCATGATGTTGGAGACCCAGGAATGTTGCCATACTAAAGATCCGGCAAGGTTATGTTTGTTTTTCTTAAATTGTGTGGCGGACTAGTAGTATAGAGGGACAAGCGGTTGTCAAATATTTTTAAGAATAACTGCTTTATTGAGATATCATTCACATACCGCAAAATCTACCCTTTTAGAATGGACAGTGCCCTGGTGTTAGCGTATTCACAGTCGTGCAGACATCACTGTACCGGAACGTTTTTTGCCACTTCAAAAAGAAACTCCGTACTCATCGGCAGTCACTTCTTATTCTGCCCTGCAGCCCCTGGCAGCCACTAATTTACTTTCTGTCTCCAGGATTTGCGTGCAGTGGGCATTTCATATAAAGGGAATCATACACTGTGGGGCCTTTTGTTATTCGCTTCTTTCACTGAGCATCATGTTTGCAAGGTTCATCCATGTTGTAGTAGTATCAGTACTTTGTTCACTTTTATGGCTGAGCAGTGTTCTTTCCACATTTTGTTTATCTGTTCATTAGTTGATGGACAATGGTGTTTCCACTCTTTGACTATTAAGAATAATGCTGCTATGAACCTTTGTGGACAAGTTTTTGTGGGGGCATGTGTCTTCAAATCTCTTTGGTATGTACCTAGGAGTAGAATTGCTGTTTATATGGTAGCTCTGTGTTTAACTTTTGGGCGGAGCTACCATGTTGAAGAAATATATTTTTGATTTTTTTTAATGATTTTATTTGAGAGGAGAGAGAGACAGAGCTAGAGAGCATGGGGGGAGGGGCAGAGGGAGAGGGAGAAGCAGACTCCCCGCTGAACAGGGAGCCCGATGCGGGACTCGATCCCAGGACCCCGGGATCATGACCTGAGCTGAAGGCAGTTGCTTAACCATCTGAGCCACCCAGGTGCCCCTATTTTTGATGTTTTAATGTTTGTATTAGTCTCAGAAACTAGAACTGGCTCAGTGCCAGGTCTTATTTTGTCAGCTTCTCCCTTGAAGAAACCAGTGGAAAAGGATGGACCCTGGCGCCTGGCTCCAGTTCATCAGCTACTGATTAGGAGACCTCATTGAACAGAATGAGCCTTATTTCATCTGTTCGATTGAAGATAGCGATCTCATTTCTTAGGAATGATGGGAAGTCTAAGTAGGATACATTATAGAGAGCCCAGTGAATGTCCTCTTTCACCTTATATGAGACAGACTTCCTTCCATGTAAGATGCATATTTTGAATTTGGGGCAAAAGTGAACAAGAAGTTTGTGATACTGAGCTGCTTCAGGGAAAACTTGCTCGAGGTTGTAAGGTTTATTGACCCGTGGCACGGATTTGATTGCTGGTGTCTTTTTAGTGCCTAGTCAGAACTGGAAGGGACCCAGAGGGATCATTTAGTCCAGGGTGAGTTAGTTGTTTGGATTTCATAGATTTGCAAATTCCAGAAAACTGGAGGGTCAGTAATAGGGATGTCAATTTTAATTTTCGCCCAGACAGGACAATGGAAAAGTAACCACCATCTACTCTCACCAACATTTCAAAGCAAGAATGTTTTAATGTCAAAAAATGTGGAAGCTCATTGCCTAAACATAAATTACAATACTGGTTAATACTTATAAAGCACTTACCAAATATACCTAAGTTTAGTTTTATGAAAAGTGCATGCACTATTCTACTTTTTCTCGTTTTACTTCAGACTAGAGAAATTGAGCATCTGTTCTGAGACCCGTGCCCAGGACCTGCTGTCCCCTATCTTCACACCTCTGTGTGCGTCCCGTTTTCTTGCTCATAGAGGAAGGTATTTGCAGGACCAGCAGCATAGCCTGCGGGTTGAGGACAGGGCAGAGTCTGGGCTCTAAAACTAGTTGATGTGCTGACCACTAGGCTGTGAGCTACTTGAAGTTGGACCTTCTCCCTTTTTTAACCCTTGAAGAAAAATTTATTTAAAGATTTTATTTATTTATTTATTTATTTATTTATTTATTTATTTGAGAGAGCACACTGAGGCAGAGGAAGAGGGAGAAGCAGGCTCCCTGCTGAGCAGAGATCCCGATGCAGGACTCGATCCCAGGACCCTGGGATCATGACCTGAGCCGAAGGCAGACGCTTCACCAACTGAGCCACCCAGGCATCCCTAACTCTTGAAAAATTTTGAAATACAGACTATAGCAAAGGTATATGTGATGTTTATGTATAGTTTAAAGAATCACAAAACAAATGCCTCCACGTCTGCATTTGGCTTAACTTCCGAAGCCTGCTGTCTCACTCCTGAACTACACTCCTCTCTCAAGCAACCACTACCCAAATTTATCTTTCTTTATAGCTTTACTTTGTGTGTAAATATCCCTAAACAATACGTTGTGTAGTGTTTCCTGTTTTTGAACTTTATGTGAACGGAATTGTACGGCTTCTACTAATCCATGACCTACTTTATTTGCCCATCACACTGTTGAGATTCAGCCATGTTCCCGCAGGGTCACTCTGGGCCATTCATGTTCTGGGTTCTCTAATATTCCATTGCGTTAAAAGACCACAGTTTATTTGTCCACTCTCCTGACAGTGGACATTTGTGTTGTCTCTAGTTCTGGCTTCTAGGATCCTTTGTTGATGCCTCCTGCCATCCATATGCCAGAGTTGCTCTAGGAGGGAAGTTCCTGGGCGCAGGATGTACCAGTCCGTATGCCTGCTGTCTTAGGAGGGTTACTATGATCTATATCTTTGTAAACATTTGGTGTTTTTCATACTTAAAATGTTTTGTCTGTGGAGTAGCATGATTCACAGTAGCCCAAAGCTAGGAGCAGCCCCAATGACCTTTGATGAATGAATGAGTAAATAGTGTATCTGTACAGTGGGATATAAGCATCGAAAAAGAAGGAAATTTTGATCCACTACTACAACACGGAAGACCTGCTAAGTGAAATAAGCTCGTCACGAAAGGACACAGAATGTGTGATTCGACTTAGATGAGGGACCCCGGGGGCTGGGGAGAGCGGGTGTGGGGAATCATTGTTTACTGAGTACAGTGTCTGGTGGGGGAGATGGAGAACTTCTGGAGACGTTTGCATAGCAATGGGAATGTCCTTAATGCCCTAGAACTGTACACCTAAAAATGGTAAATCTCATGTATATTTTATCACAATACAATTTTTATTTTGTCGTTTTATTTTGGGTGTGAAACGGCCTGTCACTGTGACTTTAATTTGCTTTTTCCTGGTTGCCATCAAGGTGGGGCGTCCTTCTGTACCTGTCCTGGCTATTTGAGTTTTGTCTTCAAAGATGCCTCTTTGAGGGTTTTGCCCATATCCTGATTGGGTGATGTTGTCTTCTTCTTATGCATGGATTACCCATTGTCTTGTGTCATTTATTGGAGAGCCTGTCCTTTCCTGCCATGCCTACAGTGGCACCTTTGCCGTATTTCAAATTGCCGTGTACATGTGGATCTGGTTCTGGGCAGGGTTACATTCCATTTTTCTTTTTATCCCTGGGCCAGTACTGTGCTGACTGTAGCTTTTTATTTGGTCTTTTGTCCCCCCGCACAGAGGTACTGAAATATCATTTATATACCATACAGTTGACCCATTTAAATCTACAACTTAGTGGTTTTTAGTGTATTCACAGAGCTGTGCAGTCACCACCACAGTTTGGGACGTTTCATTGCCCTCAAAAGAAAGCCTGTTAGCAGTCGCAGGTGTATCTGATCTTGCTCTTGGGCGGGGAGGGGGGCACAAATGCCCCTCCTCAGTGGTGGTTCTTCAGAAGTTTCTTGGCTATTCTGGACCATAAATTAATTTGTTATATTCCACAAAAATTCTGGTAGGAGGTCTAATCAGAATAGCATTGAGTCTGTATATCAAACTGGGGAGAATTAACATCTGTCTTCTCTTTCTACTCGGGAATGTACCTGGGACGCTGTCTTTTCATCCATACGGAGCCTGGCACGTGGGAAGTCCTTACTAAATGTTGGGGATGTGAATGATGAGATACCTTGTTCATTTCGACCAGAGCCTTTCACAAAAGAGAAAACCTCGGTGACCCTATGTGACTCACTTACGGTCTCATGCAGAATGACAGCCAGGGAGAGAAGCAACTCGATGGGCTCGGTGGCTGCAGTCGGTTCTCTGCCGTGTGTTGCTAAGGAGGTAGCAGCATCCTTTTTGCTAATAACATCAGCGGCTCGGCTGCTTTAAATTTCATTAATTCGGACTTATCTGGAGACGGCTGTTCTTCGGTGGGCCTAGGTGTGATGTGTGCCGTGTTACCAAAGATCCGTATGTGGCGGCACTCGTGGCTCATGTCCTGCCTGGCCCAGTGTGCCCACTGAGCACATGCTTGAATGGGGAAAGCCACAGTACAGGTTAGAATTTCCATTATGACTCAGAATTCCCAAGTTCTGTAACCTGTGGCACCTTGATATAGCCCACCTTCATTTTGGGTGCAAACATACTGAATAACTTGACGAAACCTCATTGCACAGTATGTGGAGGGAGGGCCTGTCTGCTTGTTCTCCTGGGCCTTGCGGAAGCTTCATCCGTCAGCAGGGCTCAGGGTTTGCTGGTGCTGCCACGAGGTGGGCCTTGTCCACGAGGCCTTCCCTCAGCCGCACCAGGCCCCCCTTTCCGTCTCTGCGCAGCGAAGGCCCGGACCAGATAAGTGTTCTGCAGTTGCTAAAAGCTGTGCCTTCTTTTGAGAAACACAGAACCTTAAATCTCTGCCTTCAGCCCCAACTCTTGAGGGTTTGAGAAGTCCCCCAGGGGCTGCCATACCTCTCTGTGGAGCATTGATGTGGGTGTGGTTCTTTCTGAGGGGGTGTAGAAGAGACTGTGCAGAGGATGGCTGCTGGGAGGGGCGGGGGCGGGCTGGCATCGTCCCTCAGAGCCCGAGTGTGCGGCTTGAACACTTCCTCTGACCGGGCCTCTCTGATCTTGACCAGTGATAAACCTCTCTCTGCTTCACGTTCTTCATCAGTAGAGTTGAGGTGGTGTCACAGAAAGGTTTAAATGAGATAACTACACGTAAACCATTTATGTCCCGGGGAGACTGGAGGTCAAATCCAGATCTTCTGATTCCACTGTGGTTCTTTTCGTTATCTCCTGCTGAGGGGATGAGGGAGCGGTGCATCGATCAGGGAACGCTTTTGGGCCCCAACTCTCTGTCGGTACCCGGCTGGGTGTTGGAAATAGAAAACAAGAGACAACCCCTTTTCTGCGGGAGCTCAGGGCCTCATGCGGGAGCCGTGGTGTTGGGGAAGAGCCGTGGTAGCCAGGTGCAGAACTCCAGGGACGTGGTAGCCCACGGCTCTGCGCAGGGCGCACCCTGCCTCCCAGGTGGTTCACATCAGAACCACCGCATCCCAGTGCGGGCCAACAGCCTTCGCAACCATGTGCGCCTCAGATCCCCCATGTTCTCTTTGACAGAGTCTTCAAGATGAGTGTCCCTGACTACATGCAGTGCGCTGAGGACCACCAGACTCTCCTCGTGGTAGTGCAGCCTGTGGGCATCGTCTCCGAAGAGAACTTCTTCAAGATCTACAAGAGGATCTCCTCCGTGAGCCAGATCAGCGTGCGGGACTCCCAGCGGGTGCTCTACATCCGCTACAGGCACCACTACCCGCCCGAGAACAGCGAGTGGGGGGACTTCCAGGCCCACCGCAAAGTCGTGGGCCTCGTCACCATCACGGACTGCTTCTCTGCCAAGGACTGGCCGCAGACTTTCGAGAAGTTCCACGTGCAGAAGGAGGTCTATGGCTCCACGCTCTACGACTCCCGGCTCTTCGTCTTTGGGCTGCAGGGAGAGACCACCGAGCAGCCACGCACTGACGTGGCCTTCTACCCCAACTACGAGGACTGCCAGACGGTGGAGAAGAGGATCGAGGACTTCATCGAATCGCTCTTCATTGTGCTCGAGTCCAAGCGTCTGGACAGGGCCACTGACAAGTCCGGGGATAAGACCCCCCTTCTCTGTGTCCCGTTTGAGAAGAAGGACTTTGTAGGACTGGACACAGACAGTAGGTAAGTTTACCTGGGGGCCCAGAGGCTTTGCGCTTGGCTTGCTTCCTGACATCACGAAGGGGGAAGCAGGAGGTAGAATTTGATGCCACAAGGGGTAGACAGGAGCAGTCCGTGGTTTTCAGACTTCTAGAAACGGGACAGCCTTTGGTTAAGGGGAGTCCGTTTAGGGTTAGTGTGTGTACTTACCCCCGTTTCAGCCGGCCCTCTTTGTGGGACCCTCTGAGCTGCTGTCCAGGACGGTGGTCACCTGCGGCTCTTGCACACCAGAGAGCTGGCCTGTCTGAGCTGAGATGTGCTGTAAGTAAGAGGCACATCAGGTATTAAGACTTAGTATGGAAAAAAGAAAGAAAATATCTTGTTCATCTTTTTTACATGTGAAAATGATAATATTTTACATATATTAGGTTAAACAAAATATTAAAATTGGTTTCAGTTGTTACTTACTTTTTAAGATGTGGCAGCTAGAAAACTTTATGTACGTGGCTCACATTTTATTCCTGTTGGACAGCGCTGCCCTAGGGCACAGTTATGAAACTTTTATTCAGTCTCATCCCTTCGATTTATAGATGAGGTGCTGAGCCTGGAGAGGTGCTGAACTAGGAGCTAGCTGAGCGGAGCGCAAGGTGGAGCTCCTGTCTCCCGGGCTGGGCCCTGTGCACGGGTCAGGCCCTTCTTCCCACCTGGTAGCTGCAGTGTCCCAGTCCTCGCTTACAGCCAGCCAAGGCGAGCGTCAGGGAATCAGCGATGCTACCAGGGACTTCCCAAAGAGCTCCTTCTGCACACGGCAGTGTGTTTATATTCTCTGTGTTATGGGGGGGTGTCAAATAGAGCAGGGAAAGGTCAGGCCTCACATTTCCTGAGATGAAGTCAGCAGCTGAGCTTTGCACCAGAACTGCAGATTACCCTCCTGTGCTCTATGCTTCCCCCCTCTGTCCCCTGCCCTGCCTCCCTGTATCGTGGCCGCTGTGGTGTCCACGCACAGAGGAGGAAGGTGCGTAGGTTTAGGTGGTGATGCTTTGCCTGGACGAGGTTCCCTTCTGCGAGGGAGAGTGGGGGCTTTGTGGCCTTGGGCACCGAGTCCCTCCTTCCCCTCCTGTAGAATGTGGATGTGGGTCTCGCAAGCGAGGATGGAGTGACCTCGTGTCCTGCTGGCAGATGCCCGCTGCAGAGTAGGTGCTCAGTGTGATGTTTCTGGAGTTTACCTGAGGTCAAACATTGACTTGCCATTTGTTGGTAAGTTGGAGGAGAAAATGTCACCGAACTGAGAGAAACAGGCCCGGCCCAGCCCTGAGAGTGGGAAGCACAGAGTGGCCTAAGTTCCACCTGCTCTGGTGTGCTGTGGGGTCTGCACTAGTTTTCATTTCCTCACCACACGTGTGTGCGTGTGTGTGTGTGTGTGTGTGGCTAAGGAAGGGGCACGTTGCACCTACGATCTGTACTCAGTCCTCGCAGTGGCCCCAAGGTCAGCACGCCAGTGCTCCCCTTTCCCACCTTGGAGCTGGGGTGGTGAGGCGGACCAGCCCGGGCAGCCGCGAGGGGCAGCGCTGTGCCGCGCACCAGGCACGCTCCAAAGCCGGGCCAGAGCGGCCACCTGGTGGCCTTCCCTTGCCGCCCGGGGCCGCACCGCACACGGCCCCCGCACTCCCGAGCCACCGCAGCCTGTGGCGTGGGCAGGGACTGGCCTCTGCTACACAAGGCACCAGTGACTTTTTTTTGGTCATTGACTTCTTGGCTTTGAGGTTGCAGACCCACCAGAGAATGCCGGCCTGTTTTTGCCGTTTGAAATCTATGCTCAATTTGGTGGGAGTAACAAGACTGTCCTGGGACAGCATGCCAGCCCATACTGCCAGGGCAGTAATGTTACCAAGTCTTTACTGAGAGCCCCCATGTGCCCGGCATGGCTCTAGGCACTGGGAATCCAGCAGTAGATCGAACTGCCCTCCCGGTGGGACCATTCTGGTCTTGGCGTGCCGGAGACACTCAGCCAGCTTTTGAACTTATGTGACATAGTGACGCCAGTGACCTCAGATCGAATACACTCTCCCGTCATCCCTGCTGGTCCACTGTTGCTTTCACTCGTCTACAGTGCTCTCCTTTTTTAAAAACAATGATTTGGTGCAGACACAGAGCCCAGCTCTGTCCCACAGCTCTTGGTAGGAGTGTCCAGCTTGAAATGGGACCGTAGTTCGCAGCTCACAAGGAAACGTCTAGGTGGAGGCCGAGGTTTGGGTGGTGCGCTGATCACGTCCATCGGCCCCGTGGCAGATTTGGCCACTGCAGGCCCCACAGCTCCCCAGAACACGAGGTGTGGGCGTATTTCACTAGAATGTTCACATGTGTCCCACACCTCGAAAGCCCACGGGAGATGCTTGGACATGCAGTGTTGTAGCTGTCAAAGTGATTTCTGTTCTTGTGTGTTTCTAATTTTTGCTTGTTCCTCTCTTCTTTCCTTTTCCTTTTTTTTTTTCTATCATACCGCCCTGTGAGTATGTTGTTGGGTCTGAAAAGGTAGGCTGTGAACACACTGCATTGAAAGTAGCTAGATCTCCCTGTGTGCTGCCTTCACCGCTTGAAAAACCGAAAACTTACTGCTGCCTGGATCCATATATTACCCCAATCATCTTTTCATTTTTTACTTTAAAAAATATTTTGCTTTCTTAAGCACGTAACCCATTGTTGTTTGATACCTGTTCAAATATCTGCTTTGGGGAACTTGTTTGGTCTTACTTAGTATTTGGTGGCAAACGAGCCCTTATTAATCCCTTCTGTTTGGAGGATGTGGGATGCTCGTTGACTTCGGCGGCTGCACAGGGACTTTTCCCGGGGTATTTTAACCTGGAAAGTCCAAGACTGCAGCGCCCTGCTCGATCCTGGCTTTGGAACGAACGTAGGAGGCACGTGTCCTTGGCTGTCGCTGTGTGATGTGCATGATGGAGCCTGTACCCAGCGGCCGCCGGTGAGGGTGCCCCACCCGGGAGCGTGCTGGCCGCGGAGGGACGCTGTCCGAGGGCGCGGTCACCAGAGGCCTTCCGCTTTCACCTGGAGCATGCTGTTTTCTTTACTTCACCTTAGCAGCCGTCCTTCATAAAAGGGCGGGGGCTGTTCTACCATGTATCTTTTGCCCCCTCTGTGAGGGTGACTTTTCTAGGTATTAGGGAAACATGGCCTTCTAAAGAGCTAGTTCATTTGGAGCTTGTGGACACAAGGACCTCTGTAGGTGAGCGCAGTTTTCTTTCTGCTTTAGCCAGGAAGCATGCGGAGCCGGATGTGTGGTTCACCTTAGCAGCCGTGCACCTGCCTTTCCTTTTGACCGTGTGTGGGTGAGAGATAGCTGTTTCTGTCTTTGTTGAGGCTCATGCCCGTCACTGATGGGCACATCATTAGTTTGCAGCAGTGAAGCTCCAACATTTAACCAAGGTCGGGCCTAGAGGGAGAACCTTTGGCCGACCTAGCTCCTTGTATTTCTCCCTGACCCAGCTCACCCATGGGAAAAGGTCTGGCCACCACCACCGTGCAGGCCGGGAGGCCTTGTTTCTTCTTTACTGCTCTGGTCCACATGTGAACACTTTCTTCCTTCACTTACTTTGTCTCAAGTGAGATAGGCTGGACCTTCTGAAAGGTTCCCTCACATTCTAGGGTGGGGGAACAAAGCAGAAATAAGTGTAGCAAGTAGAAGACATTGCAACTTCCTGCCTGCAGACATACAGGGCAGGGATGCTGTGATGGCCGGGCTGTGCCCCGCACCACAGGGCCTTTCCTGTTGCTCCCCAGGCCCCGGGGAGCTGTGTGAGAACAGCTTTGCCTGGGCTCCTCCTTTCTCACCTGCTCACCTCTGGCAGGTATGTCTCTCTCTCTTTTTTTTTTTTAAGATTTTTATTTATTTATTTGGGAGAGCGAGAATGAGAGAGAGAGAGCACATGGGAGGGGGGAGGGTCCGAGGGAGAAGCAGACTCCCCGCCGAGCAGGGAGCCCGATGCGGGACTCGATCCCGGGACTCCAGGATCCTGACCTGAGCCGAAGGCAGTCACCTAACCAACTGAGCCACCCAGGCGCCCATGGCCGGTATGTCTCTTAACCGGGAGCTCTTCTAGATCTCAGACCCTTCAAAGTGCAGATGACAGGAGAACCATGAGCCCCTTTTTCTGGGCCGTTCTCTTGGTCTTACCCTTGTGAGCCTCACATACCTTCTGTGAGCATCCCGTGCCAGGAGAGACCTCCTGCTCTTTAGAGGGCCGTGACTCAGCCCGCGCTTGCTGTGAGCTTGCTGTGTCCTGCACTGGGTGCTGTGGCATGACCCTGACTGTGATGGGGGGGCAGGGGTGAGGAAATGAGGAAATCAAGTAAGGGACTCAGGGTTTTGACTTGAGCAACCGGTCACGTGGTGAGGCTGTCTGGTGGGGGGGACTGGGAGGTTCCTGCTGGACTCGAATCCAGATTAAATATTGGACATGTACTGTAGGCGCCTATTTGACATTCAGGTGACAGTTTCAAAGAGGCAAATGGATTTATGAGCCCGGAGTGCAGGGAAGGAGTGGACCGGAGAACCATGCTCAGAGTTGTCAGTATGTGGCTTGTATTTAGAACCAGGCATGTGGGTGAGCGCCTCCAGTGAGGTGTAGACTGGGGTGGGAGGAGGGGCCAGAGCTGTGACCAGTTAGTGGAGGAATATGCCCAGTCTCATGGAGCTTTTGTACGTCATTCTGAGGAGGCTGGGATTTTAGGAGCTGCTGCCATTTATCTTGAAAGTGCTGGTGGGCAGGGCAGCTTCTGAAGGAGTCTGAAGGGAATGGTGTATGGGACCTGCGTCCTGGGAAGATGGCTCCTGCAGCAGGAGGGTGGGGGTGAGCCTCCTCAGGGACCAGAGTCACCTGGGGTGGGGCGCAGAGCCCTGCCCGGTCCTTGGAGGGCTCAGAGGCCTGAGGAGTGGGGAGTCCCAGCTTCCTGGTCTGTTCTTCCTGTGGAACAGAGGGTGCCTTGGGTAGGGATCTCCTGGGAGAGGTGATGGGGGATTGGGAGCAGAAGCTGACCTATAGAAGGATCGATGGATGGTTCTGGAATTGTCTTTCCCCCAAGTAAGACTTTAAAAAACCCTCTTGAGTACATTGGTAGTTACTTTGGAGGAAGCAGTTCTTTTTTGATCCTTCCAAGTGTGAGGTCCTATACCGGCGGATCCAGAGATGAGTAAGACAGTGCGTCACAGGGCTTCTACCACCGGGGGAAATAATGCCCGGTTAAGGCGGGGAGGGCCAGAGAAGGGGTAAGGTGCCAACTAGCCGCGCTACCTACGTGTGTCACTCGACACAGCAGCGGTATTTGTAGACAGGTCGACAGCTGTGTTACTGGAGGAGGGAATGCTGAAGTCTTCTCTCTCAGTCGGAACAGGGAGCACCCCAGGGAAGCGAGCCAGGCACTGGCCAGCTTTGGGGGGAGGCCTGGCAGTGCCGCTGTGTGCACGGACGGGAGCCCAGGCGTGCGTCCCTGAGCGTCTGTTCGGTTGACATCGTTCTCCTGTAATTCTGCGTCAGGACAGATGCAGAGTCCCTGCACGGTCCCTTGTGTTGCTGTCAGAGTAAGATATATTCACGGTGCTGGAGTGGAACTTCTTTCCCTGTCCAGTCCAGCGGCTGTGACAAGCACGTGAGAATCCTTGGATTTGGGACTTGGGCTGTGCTTTGCTCTTTGTTCCTCCCTTCCCTCTTCTCATCTCTTTCTCCTCTTCCCAAATGCTCTCAGAGAGGCCGTGGTCTTAAGAGAGGGGGTGGACAAAAACTCAGATAGAAATAGTGCTGTTGTGTTTGGGGGGCAGCCCTGTCTAGGGCTGAGGGACATGGTGAGGGGGATTTTCAGGACACAGAGCTCTCTGCCTTGAGTTCTGGAGACAGAATGAGAGTCAGCCAGGGGAAGGGGCCAGGGGGCAGGAGCAGCCTGGGCAGCTAGGAGGCTGTGGGGTGGGGGCGTGAGGCGAGTGCCCCGTGCAGTGCGGTCCATGTCCCAGGCTTCAGGAGGGAGGCTGGGACCCTGGAGAGGACCTGTCCTGCAGGGCTTTGGAGGAACTTGGTTTTTATTAAAACTGACAGCAGAGGGAGGCAGTGAAGGGTGTCAGTGGGGAGTGGCCTTTCGGAGAGGTGTTCGTGGTTTTGATCTGCAGAAAGAGGGGTTTGGGGTGGGCAGGAGCAGCTCAGTCCCTTTGAGACCCATCCATTCATTTGTTTATTCACAACAAACCTGTTTTTGAGTGTCCAGGGGAGAGGGATGGATGCACCGGAGCAAGCAAAGTGTACTTGCCTTTTTGGAGCTTCCATATGTCAGAAGTTGATTCAGCATAGAATGTTCTAGGAACGCAGCAGCGGCATCTAATCCAAAGTGCAGAGGCAGGAGGCAGGGAAGGCTTTTTTGATAAACTGACAGTTGAAATGAGCCCTAAGGAGAGTGTGAAGCAGTTAGGCAGGAGGTCACTGGGGACCCTGGTAAGCAGTAAGGTGAGGCTGTAGAGTGCAGGGCAGTGGGGCAGTGGGAGGAGGGGAGGCAGGGGCAGCGGGAGCAGGGCTAGAACTGTGCTGGGGAACGGGTTTTGAGGCAGGAGGAGTGACCTAATCAGATTTACGGTCTGGGAGGCCCCTCCTGGCTGGGGCGGGGGATGGGGGAGGAGGGTGTGTGTGTGTCAGGGACATGGTGGAGGGGCCGTACAGAGTGGAGGTACCCAGTGGGGGAGGGCAGGGCAGCATAGGTTTGGTGTTTTCTTATGGGGAGGGCTTGTTAGTGGGGGCCATACTCACACTGCCTTGGGCTGGGCAGGAGACTGGTGCTTCCTCTTCTCTCTCTCCCCTGCCTTCTGTGATGATCTTAGTTCAGTCAGTACTGGGAACAGAGACGCCGAATTCCAGGGAGCCGGAGCATTTCTAGGGCTTTTCAGAGTTAGATCTGGAATGACTTAACTTCGTATTGAGGTCTGTCAATAGCATTCATTTAGCTAGAAACTTCACGTATTTTGGATTTCCGTGGGGGTTTTATTCTTGACGTGATTGCTTTCTCAGTGAGAGAAAATTTAATTCAGCTGCTATTTTTCTTGAAAAAAATTTTAAGAAATTTAATATTTAAAAGAATAGGAATATTTAAAAATGGCAAAGGAAGATTTCGGTATAGTTTCTTTGGTTTCTGAGTAGATAGACGTCTCTGCATTATTTAACAGTGTATCCTTGCCAGTATTTAAGGAGCTGTTGGTGATGCCCCAGGCCCCACCCCCTCAAGGCATTACTGGGCTGGCTCTGCAGGAGTGGGGATAAAGGTCTTGTTTGCAAAAGCCAAGTGGCGGGCTTTTGATATGCAGCCCAGCTCTGTTTATACAATAATAGTAGGTTTGAAGTTAAGAAAGTGGAAGATAATTGATTTTTTTTAAAAAGCTGAAACATCAACTTTCTTGTGCTGATGTTATGGAAAATTTGCGAAGGAGAATCCTACTCGGGTATTGTCTAGGTGAAATGCACGGTGGAGGTCACACGTCCCTGCTACCCCTAGACGATAACTTGGCAGGTGTTTGTGAAGTCCAGACCATTCCAGCTCCCACACTGGCCATGATGGTTGCTGCCTTTCAATTATGGAGCCTAAAGTTGCCTTCATAGCATTTTTTTTTTTTGTAGTGAGAGAGTCAAATAGTGCTTTCGGGGCAGAAGTCGTGCACTAGCAATGACACGTGTCCATGCATTGTATTTTGTAGACATTACAAGAAGCGGTGCCAAGGGCGCATGCGCAAGCATGTGGGTGATTTATGCCTCCAGGCAGGGATGCTGCAGGACTCCTTGGTACATTACCACATGTCTGTGGAACTTCTCCGCTCGGTGAATGACTTCCTGTGGCTTGGAGGTAAGATCATCTCATGTAGATATCAGATATGTGATTGGAAATAAGAGAAAACATAGAAAATTGGTTCTCAAAATGAAGGGTGTGGGAAGAGAAGCAGTCGGCTCTCTGGATGCTGTGGGGGATCGTCTGGGGTAACTGTCCCCGCCTTGTCTGCTGCCGCGACCCCCATCCCCCTACCCCCGACCCGCACTGAGGTCCTGCTGGCACCTGCATGCTCTTTCCTTGACAATGTGCTGCCTTTCCTTGTTCCTCTGGGTTCTTGGGTTTCTTTTTAAACACATCTTGCCCTCTGCTTAGAATGCCATTCCCCATCTTAGTTACCTCTCACGCTCATTCTTCAAAACCTCATCTGTGCATTAGCTGACGACGATTGACTACATATGGTATATCCATTCAGCGGAACGTTAATAAGCCATGAAAATGTTGGACATTAAAAAAAAAGGAAAAAAAAGAGAGGTGGGGGTTGGGGGAATGGGGTAACTGGGTGATGGTCAATTAAAAAAAAGAGGTAAAGCTGTGGAAGGTGACAGCACAGGGAGTGTAATCAGGAGGAACAGGGTACCGTTGGTGACAGACGGTGACTCCACCTGTTGTGGTGAGCACTGATTAGCGTACGGACAGCCAGATCAGTACGTTGTACGCCCGACACAGGTATCCCGTTGTCCGTGTGCTGTACTTCAGTAAATGAAAGACACAAAGGGCCGCTTCTTTTTTTTTTTAAATAAAGATTTTATTTATTTATTTGACAGAGAGACACAGCGAGAGAGGGAACACAAGCAGGGGGAATGGGAGAGGGAGAAGCAGGCTTCCCGCGGAGCAGGAAGCCCGATGTGGGGCTCCATCCCAGGACCCTGGGATCGTGACCTGAGCCGAAGGCAGATGCTCAACGACTGAGCCACCCAGGTGCCCCTAAGGGCCGCCTCTTAATCTGGATTGTCCCGAAAAGGCAGGGGATTGATGACCAGTTGCCGGGGGCTGGGCAGAGGGGCATGTGAGTGCTGGTGGCTGTGAGGCTTCCTTCTGTGGTGATGAAAACGTTCTGGAATTAGATGGTGGTGAAGGTTGCACACCTGTGAATTGGACACTGCTCCGTGGGTGAGTGGTAATGCTCTGCGAGTTACCTTTCAATTTGAAACACTAACAAACGGATTAAAAACCTGCTTCAAAGGAGAGCCTTCTCTCACCCTCTAGGCAGTGGGAGCCTGCGGTGTCTCGTACTGAGCCCTGCCTGTTAATGGGGCTTGCCCTTTGTGCTGCAATTGTGTGTTTATGTGTGTTTTCCCTTGGGGGACCATCTCCAGGGGGTGGACTGGGAGGCACGGTCTGTGTGTGTCCATAATCAGCTTATTGTACGTGTCCCATAAATGCTTGTTAAATAAACATCGTGTGAGTGAGGAGTGAAATAGGGTTCTTTCCTGGAAAGGTGAGTTGGGGGGGGGCCTGTCAGCTACTTATGAATACGAGTCAGAATGAAGTAATGAAGTCACTTCTTTATTTTATTTTAAAGATTTTATTTATTTGACAGAGAGAGACAGCGAGAGAGGGAACACAAGCAGGGGGAGCAGGAGAGGGAGAAGCAGGCTCCCCGCTGAGCAGGGAGCCCAATGTGGGTTCGATCCCAGGACCCTGGGATCACGACCTGAGCCAAAGGCAGACGCTTAACGACTGAGCCACCCAGATGTCCCTGAAGTCAGTTCTTTCATAGAAGTTTAGCAACATGCTGTAGAACACAGTAAATACAAGAAATTCTTAAAATGGGCTTCTGTTTCAGAATTTGGTTTCTTAAAGTGGCTAGAGATGGACTGATTGGTGGAATATATCCGTACCCCAGTGAGCTATAACATTAGGGCCCCTGCAGCAGGCGCTTATCCAGGAAGAATGGCCCCCACGCCCATGGGGGGCCCACGGAGTGATAAGCTGAGTTGGCGGGGTTCCTGAGGAGGGGGGTGTGCTGTGGGCTACTTTCTCCTGCAGCCTCTCATAAGCCATGGGCTCCACGACCCGTGGCTTCGTAACAGATCAGAACAGAAGCAGACAGGAGGGTCCAGCTCCCTCGTATCAAGCCAGACGTGGAAGACATTTGTAAAACTGTAAAACAGTGCTGCTCTGCCAGCATATATTTTGTTTTGGAAAATAGTGTTCATAAAAATGTAACACGTAATGGGCTTATTATGATTTTAAAAGGAATGAACACATATTTAAATCTTTTCTTAGCTTTATTTTCAGATAGGGTAAGTATCTGTAGATGTACCCGGCACAAACCAAAGGTCTTTGTGATCCTCAGTGGGTTTTCACAGTGTGGAGGGGCGCTGAGACCACCACGTTTGAGGACCGCTGCAGAAGGAGGGGCGAACACTGTGACACGACGTGTCTGGCCCAGGGCACGGCTAGAGACTCTTAGGCTGTAACTGCCCACATAGAAGAACAAAACGTGGCTGCCTTCGAGGAGACGGGCTTACCGGTGTTTGCTCTGAGGGTGCCAGATGCATTTAGGGTGTGTGATGGGACGAGGCGGTGTGGTTCTGCTTTGCTGGTCTTGTTTTTGAATATTTTCAATCCAGGGCATTTCCTGCCATCCAGCTCTGTAGCGTCAGAATCGGGCACAGAGCCTGCCTCCTGGTAAGCCCTAAACTTTTGGTTAAAGAGTCGAGGAGACTGGCCCGTGTCAAGTGTGTACCCAGCCTCTCGGTGAGGCCTCGCGTTTCCTGAGAGTGTTCGGTGTTGCCAGCTTGGGCCTGTGCCCGGGAAAGGTGATGGGTGGCATGTTCCTGTTTGTAACCAAGCCAGTGATCTGTAGGTTCGATCTTTGTTTTGGGGAAACATGGGCATTTCCACATAATCGAACTGTTTAAATCATTCTTAGCCACTGCAGTTGGAGCTCATTATGGGCCACTAACTTTACTGATGGTGCTTTTTTTTTTTCACACCCAGCTGCCCTTGAAGGGTTATGTTCGGCTTCTGTCATCTATCACTATCCTGGTGGAACTGGGGGTAAGACTGGAGCTCGAAGGTTCCAGAGTAGCTCACTTCCTGCCGAAGCAGCCAACAGACATCGACCAGGTAAGCTCTGCACTTTCCTCCTGCCTGGACTCAGTTACAGTCTGTAAGCAACGTGGGTGGGTGGGGGTGTGTGTCACTTATAACTTCCCCTCTGGGTTACACCTCACAAATGTTTAGATAAAATATAAAATCTCTTGAGTCAGAAATCTTGCATGAGACATTTTCTTCTGACTTTATTGAATATTGATCTTATGGAATCTTACTATTAATGGGTTTTAATGATTGGTTGATTTCTGGAACACTTGAATGAAGTTTCTTGGTAGACTGACCTCAAAGTTCTGGGGTGTCTGGATCTTTTTCTTAATTTTTGTGTATTTAGGGAAGCTGGCCCCAGATGTTGACTTTAACAGCTAATTCAGGGCCTGGACTGTTCCTGATTTCTGGCTTGATGAAATTCTCTTAATAAGTTGAGTTTGAGTTGCTTATGTTTGTCAGCACCAACGAAGAGTAAAAAATCTTCTTTGGAGGAGCAGACTCACAAGTGCTTGTCAAATGAACTTGACCCTTCTGACCCTTAATGAATGAACTATGGCCTCAGTCATGAAGATGAGAACAAAGAACAGAGGTCAAGGCTTTACACACAATTGCTAGGTGTGTTTTGATTGATGAGGTGTTTAGACACCTTTTCCTCCAAAGAGAAAGCCCACGGTAGTTAATGCGTATTGGATAGGGAAGTGGCCTGAATGTGTGGTTTCCTGAATTATACTTTTTCCCATGACCAACAGAGAGTGCAGATGGCCTTTAGGAGCAGGTTTACTGCGGCTGCACAGCCGGAACCGGGGGCACCTTTTGTAGGACTGCTCAGGTGGATCTGTAATGGTTCTGGAAGGTATTTCATCCTTCTTCAGCACTGCGCTCCTCATGATTTCCGTGGCCCCCAGTTACGTGAGGGAAGGTACAGCAGGCCTAGAAGAGATGTGGAGTCTGAGGCTGGGCCGGCCTCTGTCTCCTGTGCTTGGACCTTGACTGGCCTCCTCCCGGTTGCGGTCCTGCCGGCCCTGCTGTGGGGTTCCATGTCCTTCGCCAACCCGAGAAGACCGGCTCCCATGCTCTCTCTGGGAGCCTTTTGTTGGAGGTGGTTGTTTCCCCTGTTTGAAGAGTTCTAGTGTGTTGAGACTGTTCTACTGATGTGATTAGTGAGACTCTAGACACTTTTTAGAGAAATGTTTCATTTTCCCCCTTGGCTGAACGTAGGCAAAGAAAAGGTTTCAGCTGTTTTTGAAAAACTGCTTTGACTGCAGTAGAGGAATGTCTCTCTTCAGCTTTGCGGAGTGTAAAAAGCTCAGGCTCTGCTACTTTCGGAGACAGCCGATGGGAAGGTGGTGCGGTAAAGCCCAGGCAAGGGCCGACAGCACGCCGGTCCCACTTTCCTGCCCTTCCGGCAGACAGGGGTCCAGGCCCGTCACCGTGCTTCGTCTCGTGTGTTGTTTTATCTTGGTGGTGACTTCAGGATTGTCTCTTTGTGGCCCCCTCGTCCTACAGCAGGGGGGGGCTGTATGGCATCTGCTCTCTGGGGTGAAGACCAGACAAGCTGATGACCTAATGTTCTCCCTTGAGTTCCTTTCTCAGCAGCTGAAATGCAGGTGTTATTTACTGTTAGTGTGACCTGGAATGTTTCATCTCTTGGTGCCTCAGTTTGTCTATATCTCTAAGATGAGGAAAATAGTGACAGTGCTTCCCTCATAGGGTTCCCGTGAAGGTGTGTGAGATGTGCACGTAGAGGACCTGGGACCTGCCCTACGTGGTCCCGGATAACCGTTAGCGGCCACGTCAGCCGGAGTGTTAGGTCTTTTTAAGACTTGGTAATAGGAATTCACAAGTGCAGTTAGAAGACCCTTGACAGCTCAGACCCCAGCTATATGGTTTTCCAGCAGACGTCCTCACACTAGGTTATTGTAGTTTCAAAAGAATTCTGTAGTCCCCTCGTCTTTTGCTCTAATTCCCCTTTTGTTTTCTTTTTTACACTTTCCTAGTATCCAAAAGTTAGAGGCCACAAATTCTTTTTTTCTTGGAGACTTGCGTATGAACCTGTAAATCTATATAATAAATAGACAAAACTTGGTTCATTAAAAAAATCACTAGGACATTCTGCAATTAATCTGAAAAGAAATGCTTATTGACTTATAGATGTTTCTTCTTTGTGGTTACTTCTACTCTTTGGTCTGTCTTAGTTTATTAATCATCACCATCATCATCATTATCAAAATAGCTGTGAATTATTCCGGAGCTACCTGGCCAGGGGCTATGCTCAGTGCTCCCCTTGTGTCCTGCCTCCCGGCAGGCGTGGAACCCCATGTATCTGTGTCCCCTCTGTGTGGGTGAGGGATCGAGGCTGGAAGAGATACATCCCTGGCCCCCCGTTGTGCAGCTGGGGAGGGGGGGGCTGACTCAGGGCCGGGGCCCAGGTGCTTTGACCGTGCGGCACATGCTCTGTTGCTCTGCTGTCCAGCCTCCCACTGGCTGGTTTCCTGAGCGCCGGTGAGTTCATCAGTGCCAGACTTCCGCAGTCTCAGCCTGACATGGCCTTAAAAGAAGAGACGTCCGTGAGACTATGGGACAGAGGGGCAGATACTGAAATCGGACACTTCCGCAGTTGATTTAGTCTGAGCCAACAATGTAAAAATTAATATTTTAACTCCATAAGCACTAAAAATAAAACATTTTAAAAATGATGACAGTACAAAAGAGAAGTGAGCTTTGAAAATCCACCCGTTGCTAATGACTTAGTGCTTGTTTTTCTCTGGTGATGCTTGTTGGGAGAAAAAGTTATACAGACTTAATTGGTTTTATGTAGTCATGAGTACGGGAGGAAAAGAGTAAGTTAGTAAATGTTGAGAGAAAGTAACAATCTAGACTGTTTTCTTTCTGATGATGAATATGTAGATTTTATGGGACTTGGGCCTTGTCAGCCTTGCTTTTTATGGCCCAAGTATATTTCCTTACTTGTGGAATTTAAATAATGTTACTTAATTTGTGTGATTATGAGAATTAGCTACCTTTTATACAAAGCACCTAAGAGGTGCTCAATAAACATTTACTGTCACAAATAGCATAGATTATTTAGCAGTATCAACTTTGAATACTGAAGAGGGTGGTTTGTTTCTGATGCATGTTCAGTAATATAGGCACATGATAATACGAGTATGATTTAAAGTGCTACGGATACAGTGACATTTTAAATTTTATTTTAAAGATTTTATTTATTTAATTGACAGAGAGAGAGACAGCGAGAGAGGGAACACAAGCAGGGGGAGTGGGAGAGGGAGAAGCAGTCTCCCCGCTGAGCAGGGAGCCCAATGCGGGGCTTGATCCCAGGACCCTGGGACCATGACCTGAGCCAAGGCAGACGCTTAACCATCTGAGCCACCCAGACACCCCTCCAGTGACGTTTTTTAGCACAATATAAAGTTTTGATGAAATTGGTGTTGTTCTAGTAAGATGGGGAACAACTAAATTGCCTTAAGCTGGAGGACTTGATTTTTTGTACAGAATGTATGTTTTTACAACTCAGAATTCATATTGCCATGTAATCATTCACTAAAACCTTTAAGTAACTAGGAATTTGACCATAGCCAATATGTTTAGAAAAATTGATATTGAGCTGTTTTCAGGGAATAAGCTTATCTCTTTTGTGAGTGAAGAAAATTTTGTTTTTTTTCTGTATTCTTAAAAGGTTAACAAATTGAAAATGTTGATTTGACATTTTTTTAAAATAGAGGGAATAAAAGGGGAGAGCTCATGCTGTTTTACTGTGTAAATAAACATTTTTGTATTTCAACACAGTTGTATGATTTATAGTTGCCAGCTCTTTGGGAAGTATTTTGCAAGACACTTAGACTACCTACTGTTGGAAAAACACAGATGTGACTTTTATGCATCCAGGGTTAGTATAGCTCTGCTGGGTTTTGGTATAGTGCAAGACGTGAGGACTAGGCTTTGCTACAGAGTGCTGGAAGGACAGCCTCCCTGGGCCTCAGTCTCCCTGAGAATGAAGGGGCTGAACCAGACGCCCAAGACCCCTTCCCGTTAAGGTTAGTTTCCATGAGCCTATTCTTGTTTAAGGTTCCAGAGTAAGTGCTGAATACCACTCCCTTTCCTACAGCAGAATTTCGGATGTGCTAGCTCAGCTTTTAGTAAGGTCTCTGAGCATCCTATTTTTAAAAATCTTACTGATCTTTTCTTAGCACGCAGGCAATTTTTGTTGCACCTTTTCCAGCAACTTGGAAAGCCTCTCTGTGGCCATAGGGGGTGCTGTTGCACCTTTGAAAAGTCTTAATTTTCCTGTTTGTGAAAGACTTAACCAATGTTCCTTTAATTTGATATTTTTGTTTAGTGCTTCAGAATAGTACAGTGTCCATTATGTCTGGGTGTTCCAGTGATACCTTATTTTTATTCTGTCACCTCTCTGAAAATTCAGGTGTGCTGTGTGAACAATGGTGAAATTGGACTTTTCTTCCGATATTAGAGACCAGTCAGCCATGCTTTCATAAAAGAGGTGGAAACAGTCTGTGGAGAGCCTTGACTCTGAAGAACTCTGAGTTCCCCGAGTGTTCATCAGTGGGGGGTGATTTGGTTGCAGGGACCAAGCCTCGTGTTTTGATTGGGTAGGAGTGCGCACGCTGCCACTTGGCCTTGTGAACCTGAGTCCATACTTGCTGAGTGTTTTTCTCATTTGAAAAACAAGGATGCTAATGTCTGCTTTGGAGGATTGTGAGGATCACAGAGAAATTATGTACAGTGTTTAGCACAGTGGTTATCTCATAAAAGAGCTCGTGAACTTTGGCTGTTATTCTGCACGAAGCCATCATTTTATAGTCTTTGGGGATTGCTAAGGGTTTAAAATATGAAATGATGGTTTTGGGAAGAAAGATGCACTTAAGAAAAGAGCGAACTATTTGAGGAGGGTCAGCAGTTCCTGTACTCAGACTTCCGCAGCAGCACCAGAGATAGGGACTTTGTGTGGTCACTCTGAACCTATGTGAAGTCACCGAACTTTTTGTTAATTAGTGTCTGTTGGGGCTTAAGGGGGCCCAATCACTGCACTCCTATTTTCTCCACCAGCCAACTGGGGGACGAGATGGAAGAGGAGGCAGGTGGAGACAAACGGCACCTTTATTACTGATAAAGCCCCATTCTCCATGAACTTTAGGGATGCGGGAAAATCGGCAGGCTGTACTGTATCCAAAAATAAACAGACTCTCCCATCCCAGGGGGCTCTGGACCGCAGGGTCCTTCCCATGAGAGGACCTGCCCCTGTCCTCGGCGGGAAGCCAAGGACCCTGTGGCGGGCCAGCACCAGAGGAAGAAGAGGGTTTCACATGTGCAGCTCGCCTCTCAAACGTCCTGAAGTTGGAAGTCAGGCCACTTGAGTGAGGAGGACGAGCAGGGGCACGTGGTCCAGGACTGTTGTGGGGGAGACCTCCTCATGGAAACCAGAGCAGCGGGGAGGAAGGGGCTCCTTCCTTTCACTTTCCACAGGTCATGGGGTGGAGCAGAAGGGTGCTGCCCAAGAACTTGTAAATGGGAAAATGAGGAAGTATGAAAGATGATTAGAAGGGAGGTTTGTGAAATCACCTTAACAGTTACCATTTGTTGAGCACTTAAAATGTGCTACACAGGATTCTCAGTGCTTTACATCAACCAATGTTATCCCTTCATCCTCACAGCAACCCAGCCGAGGAGCCTTGATTATTGTGCCCATTGTACAGATGTGAAAATTGAGGCATAGACAGGGTGAGCAACCTGACCAGGCTCACGGAGCTAGCAAGTGTCAGAGCAGGGGTCTTGGCTCCCAGAGACTGGCTTCAGGTGTTTGGGCGTGTCAGCCTGTCTGTAGATCTTCAAGGGCATCTGTCCATGAGTCAGGGCTCGGTCAGCCTAGAAAGAGTGGCAGAGGGAGAGTTACATGAGTGTTGACCGTGAGAGTCATAGTGATCAGCCTTGATTGCTCGTCTAGGCAGCAGATCTGTCCCTGTAACAGGAAGGGAGTCCCAGTTAATCTGGGAAAACACCTTCCTGCTTGGCTTCCGTCCGTGCTCACCACGTAACCTCCTGCCTGTGATTGGGCTGTTGAGGAGAAGAGTGCTGATTGTTGAACTGAGATATTTTGGTCTGATTGATAATTATATCTTCTATTACATTAATAAGTTCAACCTCCACTTCTTTTATGTGAGTCTCTCAGGAGTTTGGTTAACGTGAAATCAGTCCACTGGAGCCTGATGATGCTGATAATCAAATTTCTGAGCACGTCAAGGTGCTTCTGTCCATGGAGACCTGGCTGGAGGACACCCTTTCTTTCAGTGTGTGATTTCTTTGGATAGCACCCGCTCTTCCCCCGCCCCCCACCCACATAAGACGAGAGGCCTTCCGAGCCAGATAACAGACAGCAAAGTGCACATACTCCTCTTCCCAATCAGAAAACTGTTAAGTGCCTAGAAATGAGCTAATGAAAGGCTTCCAGGAAGTCTAATTAGATAAAGTCCATTTGGTAAAAAGCTGTCCATTTTTTTTGCAGCTGGGCTTTTCCTGTGCTGTTTGAAAAAACTATCTGGGCCATGTGGCTTACCGACTCCCATTAGATTAGATGAAGGGAATGTAAAAGGCAGAAGAGGGTTGTTCCAGACGGTCTGTCCACACCAGTGAGAAGTGATAGTTGGCTGTCTGCATGAGACACGAGACAAAGATTTTTACACATTGAATAGGAGAACTTTAAAGGCTCTGCAATTGGAGTGCACTTAGTATGGGGCCCAGTCCATCACTCCATGTGCTGAGAGGTCAAATAATTGATGACTCTGAGCAGAGGCAGAAAAAAGTTCCAGTCGCACCCCCTGTTTCATGGATATGGCACAGTGTAGTATATTTGACCAAGCTTTTCACTGAACAAAAAGTTTCTAGGGTTATCTGGAAACCCCCCATTCCCCAAGGGTCCACACAGCTGAGTGTCCCCTCAGGGCAGATCTGTCTGCTCTATCCCTGGGCATGGCGGTGGGGACAGAGTGACGGTGGGGCATCCCTGGCCCCTCTGACTGCCGGTCTCCTCAGCAGTGTGCGGGCTTAATCATCCCTGTCTACTTTGTAAGGGCAGCTCTCAGAATCACACACAGTGGCTGTCAAGTGTTTGGCTTGGCGTGTAGTTGGCATTCAGTAGAAAGCACCTGTTTGTTTATTATAATCGTGGCTTCTAGATTACAGTGATTTTTTTGTCTGCATTTAAATATAGACGTTGCAGTACACCAAACAGCTCTTAAATGGGATTGTGGGACCTATTCTCTATATAAACAATTGAATAACTGTGCTATTTCAGTAAGAATACGTATCATTGGGATATACTTTTTTGAATGTTAAAATGATTGTAGCTAGTGATAAACACAGCTCTTGGAACCAGTACTTCTTAGGGTGTGTTTTGCTGTCATGGGAAATTACCTTCTGCAGAGAAGGCTAATTGGATCTCATTGATACTTGGGTAGTTCAGCAGATGATCAAGGCTTTCAAAGCTTCTTGATAATAATGAAGTTAACTATTTTGCATTGTACCTACTAAAAGTTGGAAATCCTTCGCTTGTGAAGCATCCAGTAATTCAATGAGTGTGTGTGTGAGTGAGTGTGAGCGTGAGATTTCAGGAGGATGGTGCTGAGCGTGAGATTTCAGGAGGATGGCGCTGAGCGTGAGCGTGAGATTTCAGGAGGATGGCGCTGAGTTCCTTGCAACAATTTTGCCCTCCATTCCAAGCTGTGGGCATATATTTGCACAAACAGATTATTACTCCTTGGTCATTTGGCTTATCTGTGGGAATAAGAAATTCTCGTACTTGGTTAAGGAGGTTGGGGGAGCATGCGCTTGGAGGGTGGGAGGGCAGGAGGCAAGGCCCTCCACAGTTTGTGCAGGGTATGACTAATGGCAGCTGTTCTGTCTTGCCTCCTAAAGCAAAAAGGCCACTGAACTTGTGACATACTCTTACTCAGAATTGCTCTCCGGATCAGATAGAAGTGTCTCAGAATTTACAAGGCGATGTGAATCATGAAATGTGATTAGTAGTTGTCTTTAAAAGTAGTTTTGTTTTCCAAATAAAAGACCATAATCTGTTCTTTCTTCCAGGGGCACAAGAAGTTCTCATTGATCCAGGTACATGATCTATGTGCTTAGTTTCTTTTGGTTTTTTTTTTAAGTGCTTGTTTCATGGTGGTGTGAATGAATGGTTAAAATTTCTGGATTGTGATCTTTGGAACATTCTGATTTAAGTAACTTTAAATCAGAACTGTTAAAAACCTGATTATGGTTTGGTCCTTGTTTGATGGGGCACCCTGTTGATTTATGTTGTCTGTTGAAGAGGGGAATTCTTCCTCCAGCATGGTTAAGTGAATGATTTGCAATGATTTAAAATTCTTTGAATGCATTGAGCATGCTTGTCCAGTTAATTTTGAATTTATTCATAGTAATGACTTTGCTCTGATTTTGTGGTTTGTGCCCTCTCAACGTGAACTTCAATCTTGATTGCATTTTGTATATGTATTCTTAACAGAGAAAGAAATTTTGTGTCTTTTACAGAGGTGGGTTTTCCTTTCTTAATTTCTGTTAATTAATATAGCAAAATCTCTTATTGCAGTGCCTAATTATTTCATAATGAGCTCTGTTATTTTCTGGGTTAGTTAGAATCAATGACAAAAGGTAAATAAAAAGAAATGAAAAATTTTCTTCTTTTGAAGAATAGAAATCAGATAGTCATGTTAATAAATGCTTTGTGACCAATGCATTTACGTTAATCTCATTGTGTATCTCCATTCTGAAATGAAATTGCTTCAGGTTTGCAGGTTTTTGTTTTAACATCTGTGTTGAATCCTTCCTTTAGACTGATGTTTCGTGATAGTTTCTTTTTTTCTTTTTTTTAAAATTTTTAAAATTTTCCCCCCTTAGTTTATTGAGATATAATTGACATACAATGGTGCTGGTTTCCTGTTAGGGTTTTTTTTTTTTTTTAAGATTTTATTTATTTATTTGAGAGAGAGAGAATGAGAGAGAGAGAGCATGAAGGGGAAGAGGGTCAGAGGGAGAAGCAGACTCCCCGCTAAGCAGGGAGCCCGACGTGGGACTCGATCCCGGGACTCCAGGATCATGACCCGAGCTGAAGGCAGTTGCCCAACCAACTGAGCCACCCAGGCGCCCCTCCTGTTAGGGTTTATGGAAGGTATAGAGAAAGGGAAACAGGTGGCTTTGTTTTCAGGGGACCTGAGTTGGTGATGAGAAAATAATTTGGGTATGAGCTGAAGAACTGAATGACACCCCCCCCACCAGCTGAAAGAGATGAACAATCAAATCAATGTTAGATGCATTGGTATTTGGTCAATAGAAGCTGAGCCCAATCTGGCTAGTTATGCCTGATGGAAAGTACTGAATTTTAGTGTGTCGACCACTCCTTTCAGGAGAATTAGATGTTTACAACAAGTAGAAGTAGCTTTGAGCTATCAGAAAAGCAGTCAAAATAAATAAAAAAAGAATACATATTTTTTATTTATTTATTTATTTATTTATTTATTTATTTAATTTTTTTTAAAGATTTTATTTATTTGAGAGAGAATGAGAGACAGAGAGCATGAGAGGGAGGAGGGTCAGAGAGAGAAGCAGACTCCCTGCTGAGCAGGGAGCCCGATGCGGGACTCGATCCCTGGACTCCAGGATCATGACCTGAGCCGAAGGCAGTCGCTTAACCAACTGAGCCACCCAGGTGCCCCAAGAATACATATTTTTTATTTATGAAACTTTTCAAAATAAGGTTGAATGGAAATGAAACTGAGTTTAGAGTACTGGGGGTAGAAGGGATGGTCTGTGGGCTTTGTTATATGGGAATGTGTGGGGATCCTGCTGTAGAGGTTGAAGCTGGCAGGAAAGAACCCGGAAACCAGCATTGGGTGTTTGAGGGCATCTTCTGCAGCCGTCCCAAATTAAAGAAACATGGACTTGATCTTTGTTCCCGAGGGAGAGCAAGTAGAACATTGAGGTTCTGCTCTCCCCCCTACCTTCCAGTTCCTGCCACTTGTGCCTTCTGGCCTCTGCTTATGGGGGCTCTGGTGCCAGGGCTGACCACAGCCTCTTCCTCACTTACTAAGGTCTGATCTTTCAGGCCATAGTCCTGAGGGAGTTCAGAGCAAGTCTTCCTAAACTGTGCCTCTTTGGCATGTGGACTCTTTTGAGCTGAAGGCAATTGGAACTCTGTGGGATCAAGAGAAACTTTGGTCCCTCCACTGGCTACCTAGAAGAATCTCAATTTGGTATTCCCAGAATAAGAGTTATTACTGGAGGTAAATTTCATCTGAATGGCCCATCGGTATAGCAGGGCGTATAACTAATTACCAATCATGTGCTTTTCCTTTTATTGCCCTGTGAATTGTGCTCCTCCCTCTTAAAACCCTAGGCCTATCCCATTCCTTAGCTCAGGATGGCATAGATCCCTCATTTTATCTGTCTTTGTACCTCTCATGTATGTGGGGTTCCCAAATGTATGAAATTAAATTTGATTTTATGGTTAATTTGTCTCATGTCAATTTTATTCTTAGACCAGCCAGAAGAACCGTTGAAAGATAGAGGAAAATTTTTCCTATGCAACAGTTTCTTTTCTGCTGTTTAAACCCTGGCAAATGGGTTGGTAGGGAATCACTTCATAACTCCTAGGAGCAATGTGGTTATGATTCTCCTTAGTCTCTAAATCTGAACAGTGAACGTTCTCTTCAAGGTTATAAAATTGTTCAGCTCCCTAGAAAACGCATCCACATGAAGTTATGACAGAATTGCATCACTTCCATTTTATTTTTGAAATTTAAATGGATATACTATTCAAAACAACCTGTTTCAGAATTTTTTTTTCCTGCCCGCTTTTCCTACAACTATTTCGAAGGCCAGAAGGGAAAGAGTTTGACAGTCTTGACAGTCTTTGGATGCTTGCTCCAAAGTTTATTATAAGAACTAAGCTTCTCCTCTAGTCATTTCTAGCAGCTAGGCTTCTGAGCCCTTGATCTGCATTTGAAGTAGAATGCTTCGTGGGGTCAAATTGTTTTATTTCTTGTCACTTCTGAATATGTCCTGTCCATTCAGCAACTGTTTCAGGTGAAATGATTTTTTGGCCAATTTCAGTTAATTCAAATTTGCTTTCCCTTTTTCATGTTGAGGGGATTTTCTTCTGCCTATAATAAAAATAAGCAATTTGCGTACTGTGTGAAGGCACTGTTCTAAGGAGCTTTTTTCTTAAACAGCTTTAATATAATCTACCCCTTTAAAGTATACAATTCTGTGGTTTTTACTATATTCCCAGATTTGTGCATATATCATCACAGTCAGTCTTAGGGCATTTTATCACCCCAGCAGCAAGTCCCGTGCCCCTTAGCAGTCACTCCCCACTTAGTCCTAGGCAGTCACTCATCTGTCTCTGTGGATTTGCCTGTTCTAGACATTTCATGTAAATGGAACCATACAACAATGTGATTGTTTTCACTTAACATAATGTTTTCAAGGTTCATCTGTGCTGTAGCGTGAATCAATACTTTTCTTTTTACTGCTGGTAATACTATTTTGTATGAATAGACCACTTTTCGTTTACCCATTCATCAGTTGATGGGCATTTGGGTTGTTTCTACTTTTTGGCTATCATCAGTAATGGTACTATGAACATTCAACGTACAAGTTTTGGTGTGGATGTATGTTTTCAGTTCTCTTATGCATAAGCCTAGTAAATAGAAGTGCTGGGTCATATGGTGACACAGTGTTTAACTTTTTGAGGAACTGCCAGATTGTTTTCCAAAGTGGTTGTACCATTTTATATTCTCATTGGTGGTGTATGAGACTTCCATTTTCTCTACATCCTTGCCAACACCTGTTACTATCCTTTTGAGCGTAGTCATTCTAGTGAGTGTGAAGTGGTATCTCGTTGTAGTTGTGTTTCGCCTTTCCCTTATAGCTAATGATGCTGAGCATCTTTTCATTGTGCTTATTGCTATTTGTATATTTTCTGTGGAAAAATGTCTATTCAGATCCTTTACAAACCATTTTTTACTTGAGTTATTTGTCTTTTTGTTACTGACTTGTAACAGATCTTTTTATATTCTGGATATAGCTCCCTTATCTGATACATGATTTTTAAAAATTTCCTCTTATTCTTTGTGTTGTCTTTTTACTTTCTTGATGGTGACCTTTGAAGCAGAGATGTTTTAAATTTTGTTGAAGTCCAGTTTATCTGTGTTTTCCTTGTTGCTTGTGCTTTTGGTGTCATATCTAAGATACAAAGTGTTGTATATAAACTTTCCATATAAAGCAATTTAATCCTTACAAAAATTTTAGGAAGTAGGTGCTGTTCCTATCCCTAGTTTGTAGATGAGGAATTTGAGATCCAGAAACGTTCACTGACTTGCTCAAGGTCACAGCTAGTAAGTGGTGATGTGGGAATTCAGACGCATGAGTTTGTCTCCAGCATCTGTCCTCATAACCACCATACTCTGTTCCTTTCTATAGGAATCATTTATTAAAACCTCTTTGCCTATTTGATTTCTTACTATTTTTTTTTTTTCTTCATTGGGACCTCATCTCTTTATTTAGCATTCAGAGTTCAGTGTAGGTTTATTTAGGTCTAAGGTAGGTGGAAGCTTTGCTATTAATGAATTTCTGCATTACTCACCTTCTAGTAATGATTGTTGCTAATTGACCTAAGAAAGTCATGCTTAAGGCTTTTCTTTTCATCACACTAAAAGTAGAGTCATGACTACAGAACATTCAAAGAAAGCATTTGGTTGATTTCATTTTGCTAACCAATGAAATAAAAAACCCAGTTTTGAAATAGATTGTAAGTCTCCCGGATTAAGGTCATTGTCTTCCTTATATCCATTTTGTTTGCTTATAGTATCTAGAGAGTGCCTTTTGTCCAGCAGATTAGTTAGAACACGGTGATCATGAATCATCATCTGTAGTAACAGAATTTTGACAACGGTATCTGTTGTTTGTTTCACAAGGGAAAAGATAATATAGAAATACTTCTCAGATCTATTTTAAAAGCTTGGAACTTTGAGAAGAGTTCCACAAACCATACAAAGCTATTTTCACTAATTTTAGATCTATCCTAGACATTTTATGGTTACATAGCAGAGTAAATTCATTAACTAGACTTGACAAGAGAAGTGTAATATTGATTATTTATCTTAATTAAAATGCTTTGGTTAAAGTAATTAGTGCTGTGAGTAAACAAAAATAAGCTTGCATTTGTATGCGACATGGGGATAGACTTCCTCTCTATTTCTGTTTTTTGGGAACATTTTTGTAGCTTTTCAGCAATGTTCTAACTTTAGAATTCTATTTTAAAATCATCACATTGTCTAGTGCAGTTTGTGCTGAGTTTAACCTGTCTTAGGCTCAGAATTTCACTGTTTCCTAGGTAAAGATTTTCCTCTCATTATACTGAGTTAGTGTGAGAATTACAGGAATTGTGATTTCTTTTCTTTAAAGATTTTATTTATTTATTTGACAGAGAGAGACACAGCGAGAGAGGAAACACAAGCAGGGGGAGTGGGAGAGGGAGAAGCAGGCTTCCTGCGGAGCAGGGAGCCCAATGCAGGGCTTGATCCCAGGACCCTGGGATCATGACCTGAGCTGAAGGCAGACACTTATCGACTGAGCCACCCAGGCACCCCAGGGAATTGTGATTTCTAGGTCTTTCCTCTCCATATGTTTGAAGTTGGCTATCAAATATGATTTTCTTTAATTTTTTGAGTTTTCATTATTCAGTTAGAATTTTTGAAAATTAATTTGTTTTAATATGTTCCATAAATCTCCCTAGAAATTTCATGTGTGTGCTATTTTAATTTGCAAATATTTGTAAATTCCCCAAATTTCCATCTGTTATTGATTTCTAATATAATTCTGTTGTAGTTAGAGATCATACTTTGTGTGATTTTAGTTCATTTAAATTTACTGAGATATATTTTATGATCTAGCATGTTGTCTCTCCTGCAGAATGTTCCATGTATGCTTGAGAGGAATATGTATTCTGCACTTATTGGGTGGAGTGCTCTTAGATGTCTGCTAGTCCTTTTTTTTTTTTTTTAAAAGATTTTATTTATTTGACAGAGAGAGAGGGGGAGAGAGAGAGAGCACAAGCAGGGGGAGCGGCAGGCAGGGGAGAAGCAGGCTCCCTGCTGAGCAAGGAGCCCAATGTGGGGCTCGATCCCAGGACCCTGGGATCATGACCTGAGCCAAAGGCAGCCGCCCAACCGACTGAGCCACCCAGGTGCCCCACAGATGCCTGCTAGTTCTACTTGTTGAAGTCTCCTGTTCTTATTTTATTTCTGCTATAGGATTTTTACCATGCTTCCTCCAACTTCCTTTAGCTTGCTTAAAAATCATAACTCCTTCAATATTTCTTCCTGAGTCAACTTCTCTCTAATTCTTTTGAAGCTATATCTCCAGTCTTATTCCAGGGTTTTAATTTTTTCAGGGAAAAGGAATTAGCCTTCATGCAAGACTTGGTTCATTATGAAGGGTCTGACAGCTGTCATGGTGTCACTTTTATCACCATGCCCCCATGGTGGCTTTTTCAGTGCTCTGTGTACTGCTCTGACACCACATTCCCAGCGCCCAACCCAGTGGCCGGCTTGTTGGAGGAGCACCTGTGGGTTATGAGTGGAAGAATGACCATTCTGCTTGTGGCTTATGATCTAAGTCTGTAATTTGTCTTTTCTAATTTCATTTATATTCCCAAATGTGTATGTTTCAGTGCTCTTATATTTGCAAAAACACATACTATTTTTTAAATTAAGGTGTTTTTAGGATTTATGTATATATGTATTTTCAAATAATCTCTATGCCCAGTGTGGGGCTTGAAATCATGACCCTGAGATCAAGAGTTGCATGTTCTACTCACTGAGTCAACCAGGTGCCCCCACATTCGTTTTTAATAGACTTGTTCTATGATTGAGTTTACCAGAATTCTAATTTTTTTAACTTTTGATTTTGAAGTAACTTAAAACATCCAAAAAATTCAAGTTTCCAGAATGGTGCCAAGAACTCTGGTATACTCCTCATCCAGATTTCCCATGGTTATCATTTGCTTTATTATTTGAACTCTGTGTGTTTACATACAGTTTTTAGGGCCATTGCAGAGTAAGTTGCAGACCTGATGCCCCTGCCCTGAATCCCTAAGTGTGTATTTCCTAAGAACAAGATCATTTATGTACCAAAACATAGTAAGGTGATTAAAATCAGGAAATTTAAAACTGGTAGAATACCTTTATCTACTCAATTCTACTAACTGTCCCAGTACAGCAGTTCTATTTCTAGAGCCAGGATCCAGCTCAGGATCACACATTGCATTTAGTTTCCACATCATTTAGTAATATTTAATCTGGTATAGTTTCTCAGGTTTTCGGTGTCTTTTGTGATACTGATATTTTTGAAGAATACCAACCATTTATGTTATAGAATGTTCTGCAGTTTGGGTTTGCCTGAGGTTGCTTCATGATTATGATGTTATACATGTTGCTATGGGGGGGGGGAACGCAGCATAAGTGATGTTGGGTCTTTATTGCATTATATCAGGAAACGCGTGAGGTTGGTTCGTCCCATTATTGGCCGTCACTTTTTTTTTTCTTAAAGATTTTATTTATTTATTTGACAGAGAGAGACACAGTGAGAGAGGGAACACAAGCAGGGGGAGTGGGAGAGGGAGAAGCAGGCTTCCCGTGGAGCAGGGAGCCCGATGCGGGGCTTGATCCCAGGACCCTGGGATCAGCCGAGGGCAGACGCTCAACGACTGCGCCACCCAGGCGCCCTGGCCGTCACTTTGATTGTTGGCTGCAGTGGAGTTGGCTAGGTTTCTCCAGTGTAAAGTTAACTATATTCCTTTTTGTAATTAATAAATACTTTGTGGGAAAATACTTTGAAACCATGTAAATATCCTGTTTTTCATCAAACTTTTACCTACTTGATCTGGCATTCACTGAGGATTTTTACCCGAGTCAGTTGATGGTTGCCAGAAGGTGATGGTCTGACTTCCTCATTACTTCTCCATTTACTGGTTAGCATTCTCATACAAGTAAGAGCTTCCCTGGCCTTCTCTCAGTTCCTCCCTGCCTCCGTCCGTCCAGCCAGCCAGCCAGCCAGCCGTCCATCATTACTGTGGACTTAGGGATCTTTATTTAGTGGGTTCTAATCCATTGCTTTCATTCTTTATTTTGCAGCCCATTGGCTAGATTTGGTCAGTGGGAGCCCTTCAAGCTGGCTCTTGTATCCTTTGATATGGTCCTCATCAGTTTTTGAGCCTTTCTTTACATTCTGGATGGAGATATATATGTTCATTTTGTACTTTCCCTGTCCCAGCTTTGAAATCAGACATCCCTCTCCAGTGTTCTAGTTCCTTTTGTTGGCAAATGGTATTTAGAAACCAAAATCAGGCACTGAATATACCATTGCTTGTGGGCCTTTTGAGAAGTTCATAGTGTTATCTAGAGTTCATACTCTACTATCTCTAATTCCAGTCCAAAACCTGAGGGGTCTTTCCACTCTTTCCCTGTGTTATATTTATATTTTCCTTCTCTAACAGTGAGAAATCTGGCTCCCGGTATTACCGATATATTTACTCATTTTCGTAGTCCTACAGTGTATAGAAAGTAGTTTCAGAATTACCAAGCAATGTCACTATAAAAACAAACCCTTAAGTAGAATTTAAGAGTTGTGTGTGCCCTTTCTGTCTTTATGCCGGATAAATATACAAGGTACCATGATCAGAAGTTGATTGGGTTTGTCCTTTAATCCTTCCTGTCAAGGTAATTATGCTATTTATTTGAAATGTAGTTAGGCTCATTTGTTTCTGTTTGTATGCCTTTATAGGGTTCCCCTATCTTTCTTCCTCCCTCCCTCCATCCCTCTCCCCTCCCTCTCTCTCCCTTCCTTCCAACATGAAAATGGTTCCCAGAGTCAAAACTATACAAAAGGTATTACCCAGAGAAGGGTCACTGCCTCTCTTACCCCTCTCACCTCATTCCAGTCTACCTTTGCAGGAGACTGGTCTCATCTGTTCCTGGTTTCTCACTCTGGTGGGGTTGTTCGTTTGCTTGTTTGTTGTTGTTGAAGAAAACCAGACAGATGTTCTTATTTCTATTTCTTGTGCAAAAGATGGCGTAGTACACACGTTCTTTTATATTTGGCTTTTTTTGTTCTGCCATGTTTGCCAGCATATCCTGGAAACCAGTCCCTGTCAGGTCATGGGGACCTTCCCCACCCATTCTCATGGGTGTGTAGCACGCCGTGCATGTATGTGCCACGTCCTGTTCACCAGTCTTCTCGTGGGCATTTTGATTTCCAGTTGTTTGTAATTACAAATGCTGCTCCAGTGAGTAACCTCATGCATGTGTATTTCTGTGTTTTTGGCATTGGGTCTTCAGCATAAATTCCTAGAAATGGAGTTCCTGGGTCAAAAGGTTAAAAAAATATGTAGACACACTTCTATTAGATTTTACCCCCTTTCCCCCATAGAGGTCCTAGCATTCGGCGCTCAGGGGAGCCATGCCCGAGGGTGCATCTCCTCTCCAGGTTTGTTAGCAGGCGCCCCCCCGCCCCGGGTTTATTAGCAGCCTGGCGCTGTGTTCTTATATTTGACCAAGTAGACGTACTGCAGGTGACATCCAACAGCTTTTTAACCGGCGAGGGCCATTTTATAGTTTCCTTTTGCAAGTTATCTGCTCATATCTTTTGCTAATTTTGTTCTATTGGATTTTAGCTTTTTCTCAATTTTTATGACCTCATTATATATTAGAGCTCTTAGCCCTTTGTGATATATATTGCAAATATTTTCTCTCAGATCGTCATTTATGTTTTAGCTTTGTGTGTGGCATTTTTGCTGTATTTTTACATAATTGAATTTATCAGTTTTTAAAATTGCATTTGAATTTGCATCATAGTTAGAGAGCCTTTCCCTGTATCTAGGTTTTAGAGGAATTCACCCATGTTACTTGAACTTCTTTTCTGGTTTTCTGTTTTACATGTAGATCCTAGAGCATTTGGAGTTGATTCTTGTGTTTGGTGTGAGGTATGGGTCTGTATGGGTCTGTTCTGAGCTTTTTCCAAATGGCCATCCCGGTGTCTCAGTACCATTCATCAAAAACTCCCGCTCTGCCCTGGTGTTCGAGGGGCCCAGGCTCACGTCCTGACCTGTTGGCAGCGCTGTCTCTTTGCTGGCCGTCTGCAGACGGCGTGAGGAGCACCCATGTCTCAGGGGTTGGTTTTTCAGTAGGACAGTGAATGTGAGTGAGCCAGTGGGAGGCTGGCCTGCCTGCTGCTGCTGGGCTCACCACCACACCATGGGTGCCTGCCTTCTCTGAACCCTGTTGCTGCTCTTCTCTCTCACGGTTTGTCTCTCTCCTGCCTCATCTGTCTCTGCTTTATGCCCTGTTACTTCTGCTTTGTTTTATCTCTGCGTGTGTTGCCTTTCCAGTTTTGTATCTTGGATACCATCTTGCACATAAGAGGACTCCGTAACTCTCTCCCTGGCTCTTGAATGAATGAATGATTGTTGGATGGATGCCTGAGAACCGTTGTGATGATGTTGCTTTCCGAACTTTCCCCCCCACTTCTTCTTATGTCCTCTCTTTTCCTTTCCTCCTGCCTGGCCATCAGCCTGCCTGTTTCATTGATTTTTCCTCTTTGTAGACTCAGGCTGTGGTCCTGATGACTCCTTGTTTCACTGGTTCACACTAACATTGCACGGGGGCTGTCAACACTTTGTACATGTCAAGAAAGATGGAATCTATTGCATACTAGTTTTTTAGAGCTTTTTTTTTTTTAAGATTTTATTTATTTTACAGAGAGAGACACAGCGAGAGAAGGAACACAAGCAGGGGGAGTGGGAGAGGGAGAAGCCGGCTTCCCGCGGAGCAGGGAGCCCGATGCTTGCCTTGATCCCGGGACCCTGGGATCATGACCTGAGCTGAAGGCAGTTGCTTAATGCTTAACGACTGAGCCACCCAGGTGCCCCAGAGCTTGTTATTCTTTTATTGAATAAGATGAAATCACTGTGACCCTTAGTGGTAAGCTCTCTGGTGAGCTCTGCTGTTAGTTTCCGACATGTTGTGTTGTTCTGGGCTGTTGCCCTTGGAGTTCCCCCAGCATCAATACTGGTGTTTAAGTTAATCCTTAAATGGACCCTTGTTATCATTGGTGCCATTTCTTTAAAAGTGGAGGGGGCATTTGCTCCTTGATCGCATACTGTTTGGAGGAGAGGAGGGATCGTGAAGAATGAAGGACCCACCTCACTCTGGCTCTTCCTTTCTTCAAGGGAAAAGAGTAAAAGTCAGTGATATAAAGATGAATTGTTGGAGCCTACTAGATAAATCAAAACTGCCTATACACTTACTAAATATTCTTTTAGCCAGAAACAAATGTATTAATGCATGAAAAACACACAAAGCATAGTATTATGTACGCTGGTGAAAAACGTAGGCCCAAGTTTGAATCCTACTTTGGAGTCACTAGCTCTGCAGTTCTGAAAACTAACAAGAATATTTAGCCTCCCCAGGACTTCCTTCCTCACTTGCAGGAACGAGGTACACTGGGAGCCTCCCTCACAGTGTGGCTCGGGGCTGTGAGGGAGAGCATGGGGGGAAGTCCTTAGCACGCATGCTGAGTCCTTCTACGTGCAGAATTATGTATCTTGGGCTCTGCTGGTGTTGTAAGCACTCCGTGTAAACCCTCACTGCTCTGAAGGGATGCCTTGTGGCTTGGAGATGGAATTCTCAGTTCTGTAAGGATTGTGTCATCGGGCCTTGATGATTTGAATCTTTTCTTTAAGAAGGTATACATTTTAGGTTTTTCAAGCGTGCCCTTTTCTCTTATTATTTATAGTTCTATCCTCTCACCCCTTGCTGTGATTTTCACAGAATCTGGAGGAAACAAGATCCCAAGCCACCTGCCTCTTCATGGTTCCCTGTTGTCGTTCTTTCTTCCCTAGCTAGAGGAGGGTTTTGTCTAGGAGCCTGTCTCTGTTTCCCTTTTCTTGGAGTCTCTCTGTCTGTTTGCCCATCTGCCACCTGTCCATCTGTCTGTCTATCCACTCATTCTTTTGTCTTGTTCCCCAAAGCATTTAAGGTAGCTTACAGAATAACAGAATACCAAATGAGCAGGAGAGAAAATTGGGCCAAGATCAGAAGCGAGGGTAGTTCACGAGCTGACATGCGTGTTATGGGCAGTGAGGTGCATGCCTGGGCCCCGGAGATGATAAGGATCGGCAACAGCCTCATGCCTAAGCCCCTAGCAGGTGTCAGGAACACGGGGTTTGTCTGAGAGATAAACAAGTGGCTTAGCAGGAGCCCAGCTTTTTCTGTTACTGAGGCTTAAAGGGGTATTTTTTGTGTTCTATGAAATAAACTATTTCATCTTTTTTTTTTTTTTTTTTTCCTGTCAGAGTTCCATGTGTAGTTGGTTATATTCTGTAAATGGAGATTTCTCCAGAACTCTTCCCCACGTGAGTCTGATGGCCGGGGAATTCGGCCATTCTGTTTAGTGACAGAGGTTGGCCAGAAATAGAAAATGGGAGCCACAGACAGGATACTAGTGTTTGTCAGTTATATTTCTTTAGTGCTGGACGATTTGAAAAACACTTTCATGTAGTTTATCTTCATTTGAGGACATGTGCGGCCTCCTGCTAGCACTCAGCTTAGAGCCGCAAGGTAACGCGTGCCGGCTGTGTCGTCTTCAAGATGGCAAAGCCAGTTATTACGGTCACGTTACTTTTATATAATGCATCCTGTTTTCTTTAATAAAAGGCTTCAGTAAGGAGGAAAACTTACTCTGAGTTAATTATTATTTAATACAGTGCTTTGATGGTAAGACTTGCAGGGGACATATAAGCTAGAAGAATTTAAAAATGGCTTCATTATTTAAACTGCAGGGGGGGAGTATTTAAGTTTTATCCTATTTGTGCCCTTCTTTCAAACGAACAAAGAAGACAGAAAAAGCAAAAGATTATCTCTTTTCTTCCTTTTGGTTTGCAGGTGCCCTCACGACCAATGGCATAAATCCTGACACCAGTGCTGAAATCGGACGTGCTAAGAACTGTCTGAGTCCTGAGGACATAATTGACAAGTATAAGGAGGCCATTTCCTATTACAGCAAGGTGATTTTACTGCTTTGTAAAGCCCTTACCTAACTGTGTTGTTTTAACCAGGAGTTCCTGGTTTACACTGTGAAATACTACAGTATCTCCCAATTATTTGGTTCTGTTAAGTATTCGTGTATTATTCCCTAATGCATAATACTATATACCTAAAAGTATTTTTTATTTCTGACTCAAAATCATGTATATTTAATTTGATATTTGGAGAAGGGGGAAAAAAGACTATCATAGCCCCACGACTCAGAGATAGTCATTTTAACCCTTTAGTATCTGTTTTCTGGTTGTTTTGTCAGCGCATATTGCCGATACCATAAAACATGGTAAGTGTTCGGTGCTCACTGTGTGGAGCCCTGCAGTTCTGATTTGACGCATCATGTGTTCCTCTGTGTAGTTAAATCTTCCATGACGTGCGTTTTAATGCTGTGCCTAGCATCCCTTCTTCTGGATGCACCATTCTTGTTACTCTGGATTTAAAAAAAAAAATTTGAATTTCAAATATCCTTTCTGAAATACTGAGGACAAGAACTCCAGCTGTGCAGGAGTGAGGCAGCAGGGGCAGGTGGGGCCGCCCGCCTCCCCCGCCCTTACTTCTTTGACGAGTATGCACAGTCTGGTACGTATCTCTCAGGACTGTCGGGCCTGTGAAGCATACTTGTGGATGTGTATCTCTTATTTAGGAAAATGAGGCTGTCCCACGCGTGTCATTCGGCCGCTTGCTTTGTTGCCTCAGAGGTACCTCATGGGTGTCCTCCCACTGCAGGCGGCTGCCCTCTTGCAGATAGGTGGACAGCCCTCTAACACGTGGAGGTGGTCATTTATTATTTATTCATGCCCGCCTCCCGTGAGAGACTGTTGTGAGCCCAGCGTGGGGAGTGGCAGCTCCTAGAGCAACATGATGTGCCTGCTTCTACAGAGCCCACAGCTTGCTGAGGTTTGCTTCATCATCATCCTCGGATGGATACTCAGGCTTTCTCACTTCCCACTGCTAGAAAAACAGTGCTTCAGTGAACATCTTTGTACATACATTCTTGTGTTCTTTTTTTTTTTTAAAGATTTTATTTATTTATTTGACAGAGAGAGAGAGAGAGACAGCGAGAGAGGGAACATAAGCAGGTGGAGCGGGAGAGGGAGAAGCAGGCTTCCCGCCGAGCAGGGAGCCCGATGCGGGGTTCGATCCCAGGACCCTGGGATCATGACCTGAGCCGAAGGCAGACGCTTAACAACTGAGCCACCCAGGCACCGCATTGTGTTCTTTTTTTTTTTTAAAGATTTTCTTTATTTGAGAGAGAGTGAGCATGGGGTGGGGAGGAGCAGAGGGAGGGGAAGAGAGAGAGAGAGAATCCTCAAGCCGACTCTGTGCTGAGCGCGGAGCCCAACACGGGGCTGGATCTCATGACCCTGAGATCATGACCTGAGCTGAAACCCAGAGTTGGATCCTCAACCGACTGAGCCACCCGGGTGCCCCTATTCTCGTGTTCTTGTCTGATTATTCCTTTAGTTAAGATCTCTGGGAATTTAATCACTGAACGTGATGTTTACATTTATCATAAATTGCTTTCAAGTTACTCCTCAATTCCTTCCCCAACAGGGAATGAAAAGGGGTACAATTATTTATTTAACCAGTTCTCCATTACTGAATATTATGTCATTTCAGTTTTCCTTCCCACAATGGTAAACAGAGATCTTATAAATGCCCCAACAGAGAAATCTTTTTGGACTGATTTTTTTTTTTTAAAGATTTTATTTATTTGACAGAGAGGGAGAGAGCACAAGCAGAGGGAGCGGCAGAGACAGAGGGAGAAGCAGGCTCCCTGCCGAGCAAAGAGCCCGACGTGGGGCTCGATCCCAGGACCCTGGGATCATGACTTGAGCCGAAGGCAGACGCAGATGCCTAACGACTGAGCCATCCAGGCGCCCCTGTTTTGTTTTTTTTTTTAAGGGGACAGTCCCTAGAAGTTGACTTGTGTCAGAGCAAACATGGTATTTTTAGAGCTTACTTATACATTGCCATATTGTCCTTCAAGAAGGTTAACAGTCTGCTCTCTCACAAACACTAGCTATTAGGATATTTGCCACTATAATGGGCAAAGTAACCTTTCATTGTTTCTGTTTGCATTTGATTACCAGTGAGATACTGAGCATTTTTCACTTGTTACCATTTACATTTCTTACATGAATTACCCATTTGTGTCCTTTGCATACATTTAAGGTGGGGTGTTTTTCTTGTTGCTTTTTTTATAGTTCTTTGTATATTATGGATATCAGGTTCTTACCTTTCATCAGTGTCTATTACAAATCTGTTTCCTAATGTTGCTTGCCTTTAATTTTGTTCATGAGGTTTTCTTTTTGTTTGTGGTCAAAACATGTTTTTAATATAGTAAATCTTTTCCTTATGGGTTTTACCTTCAGTATTATGCTTAGAAATGCCTTGACAATAGAATAAAACTCCTTTCCTCAGTTTTTTTAAATCTCTGAAATAGGGATGATGATAGTACCTTTCTCAAAGGGATACAGTGAGGATAGGCAGAGTGAAGTACATGGAAAGTATTGTATTAGCTGTTGTTAGCATTTTATTTATTTATTTAAAAAAGATTTTATTTATTTGAGAGAGAGAGAGGGAGGGAGTGGGAGAGGGAGAAGCAGACTCCCCACTGAGCAGGGAGCCCGACGTGGTGCTCAGTCCTAGGACCCTGGGACCATGACCTGAGCCGAAGGCAGACGCTTAACTGACAGCCACCCAGGCGTCCCTGCATTTTATTTTTATTTTTTAAAATAATTCATTAATGAGAGAGAGAGCGCGTGCGCCCAAATGCCTGTGAGCGGGGGCAGGGGCAGGGGCAGAGGGGGAGGGAGAGAATCCCAAGCCGACTCTGTGCTGAGTGTGGAGCCTGATGTTGAGCACGTTTGCTCGACCCTGAGATCGTGACTTGAGCCGAAAGGAAGTGTCTGATGCTTCATCGACTGAGCCACCCAGGCGCCCCTATTGTTAGCATTTTTAGAACATTTAGCTCCTTACCTATAGCTTATTTTGTGTACATTATGACACAGCAATATCATTTATTTTTTCCAGGTTACTATCTGATTGTTCTACCATGACTTATTGAATTCATACCTTTTCTCTCTGATTTGAAATCCTACTTACCCATATATTGTTGTCTAATTCTGACCTTTTTATTCCTTTCTATGAATTTCTTTTCTTAGTCTAGCATCATGATATTTTATTTCCTGTAGTTTATTTAATATATGATAGTGTGTCTTCTTTTCTTTAAAATTCCTTCCTCTGATCCCAGATTTTCTTGGCTAGTAATTTGACTTTATTATTCCTAAAGAATTTTGAAATATTTTGTTCAAGTTACAAAAAACAAACAAACAACCAAACAAGATTGAAATTTTCATGGGGCTTTCAATAAGTTTTGATTATTTTTAGGAGAACTTATATCTTTACAAAATTACATTTCTGTATAGAATATGTTAACATCTCTGCATTTACACATCTTATTTTAAGTCCCGCAATATAGTTGCAGTTGTCTTCATCAAGAAAGTGAGTGTTGTTTTTAAGTTTATTTCTAGTTATTGTATGTGTTTTTGTTAATTTTGTAGATGAGAATTTTGCCATTATAATTTTGAACTGCTAATAGCTGATACGTAGAAAGGCAGACTGAAGTTTTAATCTTCATTTTGTAACTGGTTAGTTAAAAATGATAAGTATTAAGTACTTTTTCCAGAGTCCTTTCTTTTCTGTGTTTTCAGTTGTTTCCAAGATTATCAAAGTGATCATAGCTAAGTTCTGTCAGTGGGCACACAGATGGAGAGAAGTCATGTGGCTTGCAGAACTAATTCTAGCAGTTTAGTGACTTCCTTTGGACTGGAGAAGCAGAGGGAACCCGGGTTAGGGCAGGGAAGGAAGCTCTGGACGTGCACAGGAACCAGGCTCTCCTGCCTCTGTGGCACAGCCCCATGGGCATGGCAGGTGGATGCCACCTCACCAGCCAGGTCTCACTGAGAGTTACTGGCTGCCTGTAGCTCCATGTCAGTCAGGATTCGAGACTTGTCTGCCACGGGCGCAGCGGTGGAGTCAGGTGGCCGTGGGTGATGAGTTTTCCAGTCTGAGAGTGGAAGGAGCAGACAGAGCTGGGTTTGAGTCTCTCCTCCTTTGTCTCAGGCTGTCTGACTTCAGTCTAGCTGTGTGCTCTCTTTCAGCCCAGGTTTCTTTTCTCTCGAATGGTGATATGAAGGCCTGCTGCATCGAGCTTTTAATCAGGGTAAACGATTTGTATATATTAATGCCTACTCCCGTGGCAGGCTCATTCGTATTGCTCAATAAAGAATTGGTCATTGTCTCTCCCTCCCTGGTTGAGTACGTGTTCAACAAAACGTCTGGGAGAAACCAGTTCCTCGTGTTGTGTACGTGATGCAAGTACAGCACATGGATGTCTTGCCTGTCTCTCTGGCTGTATTTTTATTCGTTTGCTTCATCTACCTCTTTGCTCCTTTTCTTTAATCTTTTACGTCCCCCACCACCATGAAGTGACAGTAGTCCAAGAATACTTGTGCACTTCCTGGATCTGAGTGTATTTGATTCACACACACACACAACACTCACACACACTCTCTCTCTCTCTCTCTTTCTCTCTCTCTCTCTCTCATCAGGCTACCTCCCACTTACCGAGGGAGAAACACCGCCTTTGGTTTTCATTCATTGTGAGTGATTACAAAATCTCTTAAGCAGACTCTTGGTGGCTTCATGAATGATTTTTTATTAGATTTCTGATTTGTGGCCAAGGAAATTCTCTCATTAGAAGAGATGATTGGAGACACAGACCTTCTGCCGAGATAATGGTGTTGGAAGGAACCGTAGAGAACATATGGCCCCATACCTTTCCATAGCTGAGATACTAAAGCCCAGAGAGGTTAAGTGACTCTATCAAAGTCACACAGTGGCAGTATTTGGACCAGAAGCTAGGTCTTCTGTCTTCTTGTATACATTTTTTGTATACACAGATGAAAAGACAGTTGGATTGAGAGGCAGAGGACCCTCCTTGCTTAAGTTACAGTATCTGGGCAGAGGTCTCAATATTCACCTGCCTTTAGCTATGTTCATGTAGCCTCTCTAGTGAAGGTCACTTCGTCCCTAATGGAATATTTCCACCTTAGTTTTGGAGTCAGATCTGAGTTCAAATCCTGCCACCAGTCACTAGCTTTGTAACCTTGGGCGAGAAACTTCACTTTTTTTCAGTCTCATTTTGGGACATAAATTAAGGGTAATATTTGTTTTAGGGTTTTTGTTTTAGAATTGAATGAGCTAATTCCCTCATTTATTCCTGAAATATTGGTTGTATGGTTCTGTGTGGAGACCTGTGCTGGTAGGTAATTACTAAGGACCCACTTGTGTTCCAGGAAAATGCTTGTGGGAGACTAGGTATGTAGGTCGTTAGTAACTGCCCTTTCTTTTCCTAATCCCTGCTGTTTGTGGATACCTTTCTACTAATGTATGAACAATTTTTTTATGATCGCAGTTTAAATCTCTTTGTAATATAATTAAAAATATGTAAATATAATGTAAAACATGTGAAAAAATGGAGTTGACTTTTATTCTCACCTAAGTGGAGGTTTTAAGGGTTTTGAAGGAAAAGAAGTTATTTAATTTCAGTGGAATAAAGTCCTTATGTTTATTGTTGTTGTTAAATGGTCTATAACAATTGGTAGATCTCTGACTTCAGGGTTGGTAGTTAGGGAGGTATGGTTTCTTTTCATAAGTGTGTCTGACAATTGTATATATCACAAATTATGGACATGTCACATATTTAAAAAGAGGGGAACACAGAGGCCTGCCCTTCCCAGCACAGCGATTTCTTTGTCTGCCTTATAGAGATAACTTTAGTAAGAAGCATGAGCGATTCCACCTTTGCTTCTTCATAATTGGGAAGCGGGCAGGTAGGCCTGCCAGCCCTTCAGGGCTCTCAGCACACACTGGCTGATGGAATGTGGTGACTCCCAATGTTTGATGCCCACAAAGAGTATTGGTGAGGGACCTCCTTACCCTCAGGCGCTCATGTACAGGGACTCATCTCTGTAAACCTTTTCTTCATCTGCAAGTTTTTTCAGATACTTCAACTGAAAATCACTCCAGCTCAGGATACTTAGGAAAAAAGATAAAGCGGGTTAGGAACGGAAAAGAAAACAGGCGGAAGAACAGCGAGCATGCAGAGTTTTGCAGTGTAGCGTTGTGGGCGGGGGATGGGCGCTGGAGAGAGGGTGCGGGGTGCTCCGTAGCCTGCTCCAGGCTCCGAGCCACACACGTGGCAGCTCTCCCTCTGGAAGCTACCTTGGGCAGAGCCGTGAGCACTGGAGGTGAGGCTTGAGAGCACTCAGCCAGTATTACTATCGAGTGGCGGGTAAAGTGCCTTTTCTGTCTCCTCTGTCTTCGTTTGTCCTGCGTCTCGGAGCTGAGAAGCAGGACTAAGTAACTTAGAAAATCAGAAAGGCGTGGGACACTTAAGTGCAGGGCACACAAGGATGCAGGGAGCTAGAACGTTTGCCACAAAAGTCAAATGGATTTACCACTTCAGCAGGTGTGAGAGAGCCTAACTGTGTGGCAGAGTATAGGAGATGCTAAGTGGAAATGGAGGCAAGTATCCTTTGACAATATTTTGAAATTTTGTAAAATATCTATCTCTTGTGCATTTGTAGGCTCAATCCACCAACCTCTTCTGACCCCATAACAGATGGACTTTCTCAAACACAAACCTCCATCCCCCTGTCCCCATCATGGGGGATGCTGTCAGGTCCCTGAGCTTGGGGAAGTGCCCTGTGGGGTCCCGGAGTCCCCCAAGTATGACTTTCATGATGCAACAGAGAATCTTTACTCTTCTTTTTGATGAGGCTCCTCCTTTCTACTGTACAGTACAAGAACGCCGGAGTGATTGAGTTAGAAGCGTGTGTCAAGGCTGTGCGTGTCCTCGCCATTCAGAAGCGGAGCATGGAAGCCTCAGAGTTTCTCCAGAATGCTGTTTACATTAATCTTCGACAGGTGGGTGTGTGTCCTCCTGCTCACGGAAGAGTTCGTGCAGCTCTTTGGAGCTTGTTGTCACGAACCCGTCGGACTCTGCTGCGCTAGGATTCAGTGTGGCAGGTGCCAGCACTGCGGCCAGAACTTGATGTCCTAATTAATGTCACTCCTTGTTCTGCTTCTTCACATTATGATACTTTACTTTCAAAATCCCTCATTTTCTATCCTTAAAATTGTTTCTTGATTGGAGACACCACTTTGCCTCTTGCCAGCTCTGCGACCTTGAAGCAGCTCTGTGCTCCTTGCCTCACTCTTGTCACTTGGGACGTGACTGCCATTTGTCACCCTGGGTGGGTCATTGGGTTTCTGGAACATGAAGTCTGTTTTACAGCTCATGTTACACAGTAAGCACTCAACAAATGCTACTCAGTCTGCATCTGGATAGGATTTTACTAAAGCAAAATCATTAGAGCTCTTTGTTGTAGGTTGCCAATGCAAAATCATGAAGCTGCTGGTGTCGAAAGCTTTGAGACGTTTAGCTAATTACTGTAACTTGGATTTTTATGGACGGGGCAACCGAGTCTCAAAAGTTCAGCAGCTTGCTTAAGGATCCATGGCTGGGAGCGGAACACAGGTGACTGTAACAGCAAAGCTGTTTGCTGAGCACAGGCTGTGCTGGGGGAGGGAAGGAGGGGCGGAGGAGACAGGTTCGTGGTAAAGATAGACCTTCGGTGGTGGGGTGCGTGAGAAAAGGGGGATGGGGAGCAAGTGGCAAATGGATTGAAGCTAGTTTGGTGGTGGTGGAGGGTGTGGGGTCCAGGGCTGTCTGAGGCAGTGAGGTTCAAGCTGGGATGGGAAGGATGGACAGGAGAGGGGGAGGTGGGACCCGAGCGTTCCAGGAAGATGGCTCAGCAGGAGTGAGTCTGAAATCAGAGAGAGCACGTTCCCTGGAAGGAACCGGACCAGCGGAGACAGCCCAGAGCAGGAGCATGAGAGAGGGGGCCCGAGTCAGAGCTGGAGGTCTTGTTGGCCAGTGGAAGGGTTTGCAGTTTATTCTAAGCGCAGTAGGTTTTAGAGGAAAGGCCTTACAAGCACGGGAATGATATGATCCCATTTGTCTTGAGTAGGGAGGTGTGATGTGGGGGTTGGGTGGGCAGTACGGATGCTTCCACCTGAGTGTGGGACTGCCGAAGGGGGAGAGGGAGCGGACGGTACACACGTGTGGGTGGTACAGAGGGAACGGTGGAGGACTGTGGGGGAGGGTCGGCTGGACCGCCGCCCGGGCTCTGGCTTGGTGATGCTCGTGCTGTGCTCCGAGGGAGAGCTGCGGGGGACGCTTTGGGGGAAAGGTAATAGGTTCAGTGGTGGCTGTAGTGAAAAGCCTGTTGGATATGTGGGCCTGGGGCTCAGGCAAGAGGAGGGGTAGTGGCTGGGAGAGGGGAGAGACTAGAGTCATTTTATATTGTGAACACATAAAAAATATGAATAAGAAGACACTCAGGCTTCTACATCCAGATTTAATACATTAATACTTTGCCATATTGACTAGAGATTCTTAGTTTTCAAAATAGGAATAAATAGAAACAAAATTGGAGCTAATGAATGTCTTTGGGTTGATGTGTGTCCTACTTTTTTTGATACCTCCTATGTTATAGCCATAATGTATAAAATGATAAATATTTTAGCATACACTTAAGCACAGGGGCTCTGGCTTTACTCCCTTGGGCAGGTCATGTGCGCACTCTGTGCCTCCTTCCCTCCCCTGGGAAGCGCCTCACTGTCTCTCAGGCCACTCGTCACAGTGATTCCCTGGCTCAGATGGGCAGGGAGGCTACTGGAGCAAATAAGACACGGAAGGGAGAGACAAAAATAGACGAAAGCCAGTAAACCCAGTACAAACAAATAAACCACAAAGAGAAAAATCCTGCAGCGTTTGGGCCATTTAGTGTAAGGGAAACAGCACCACAGAGACTTGGAATGTGGAGTGGCGGTCACTCGGTGGCCTGAGCGGTTTGCTCCTGGGGGGAAACCACTTCGTAGGCAGGCTGGGGCCAGACCTTGTGAGTGGGGAGACCGTGGGCTCATCAGGTGTGCGTGGGGGGGTCCTCCTGGGAGTTCATGCTGTGGGGTCCTGCAGGCCTGGAGGGCAGTCAGACAGGCTTGGGCTCACACCCTGTCTTTGCCCCTAATTAGCTGCGGAGCCTTCAGCAAAATCACTCCGCCCCTCTCTTAACGTCTTGGTGTGTGAAATGGTAGGATAGCGAGCTTTCCTGGCCATGGGAAGGATTGGTTTAGATGAGACGCGCTTGTCCAGGACTGACATGGTATCTGCCCTGCGGTAGCTCTGCAAGTGTCACAGTCAGGTGGGGGTGGGGGGGCACCGAGAAGGCCTGAAGCCATGGGACTGCGTGGGGTGGGGGGCGCGGCGCAGGAGGGCTTGAGGCCCCAACCCTCCCCGGGGCCCGTGAGCTAGGGCTGTTGCAGGTGCATGTGGAAGGTTTTGTTCCTGGGACGCTGTTCTCACAGTGCGGGCACAAGTGCACATCTTTTATTTCTTATTTTTTTATTTAAAGTTTTTTTTAAAAGCTTTTATTCATTTATTTGACAGAGAGAGACACAGCAAGGGAGGGAACACAAGCAGGGGGAGTGGGAGAGGGAGAAGCAGGCTTCCCGTGGATTTTTTGTTTTTTGGGTGCTGAGTTTGAGAAGTTCTTTATAAATGTTGGATACCAGCCCTTTATCTGATAAGACATTTGCAAATATCTTCTCCCATTCTGAAGGTTACCATTTAGTTTTGTCAACTGTTTCCCTTGCTGTGCAGAACATTTTTATCCTGACGAAGTCCTAATAGTTCATTTTTGCTTTTGTTTCCCTTGCCTCTGGTGACAGGTCTAGCAAGAAGGTCTTGCTGCGGCTGAGGTCATAGAGGTTGCTGCCTGTGTTCTCCTCTAGGATATTGGTGGTTTCCTGCCTCACATTTAAGTCTTTCATCCATTTTGAATTTATTTTTGAAGTATTGTAATCTTTTATAAAATAAACTATTTTTACAGGAAATGGTAGGTGACAGTAAGAGAAAGTGGTAGTAAGAACCTGTTTGAAAAACTTGGAAAAAGCCCCATACCTCAGCAAATGCAAGAGCATACTGTAGGACCCAGCGTATGTTCATCCCAGCACCGAGGCCTGCTGTACACCTGACGTTCAGGAATGATTCTGGGTCATTTAAGAACATTGTGGCTCACGATTCTCTTGACTAGAATCTGTGACCTCTTTGTCTCTGGTTAATTTTCTCTTCAGAGCCATTGAAATTTTTTGCAGGCTACTCTGTTCAGATATAAGAATATCCTCTTTAAACTTCTTGCTGCAGTTCCTTAATGAAGTCGTTGCTAAGGAAACCCAGGAAAAACTGGTAGATATGCACATGATAATTGTAACCTCGGAACTTTATGTCAAATTAAGCTCAAAATCAGAGGGATGGGGAGATTGAGGAAAGGCTTTTCACGATAGAGGGGGGGAGTGTGAAGGTGCAGCCTAGGCAAGACCGAGGCGCGTCAGTCCCCGCGGCAGGGCACCCGGCTGTCAGGACGGCGTGAGGGCAGCCCATAGTTCTCGCAAAGAAAGAAACAGTTGCGTGGGGAGGGAGGGAAGTCGAGTTCCTTACTGAGAAGGGAAAGGAGAGGGGGACGGAGAAATGTCTGGTTGAACAAGGTATGGCGTGGCATTCTCGTACTTAGGAGAGGGGTTTTGTGGGGAGCAGGCCTAGAAGGAAATCTCCAGGAGAGAGGTCAGAGCTGTAGGGAGCAGCTGGGGGTGGGCCTGTGCCACCAGCTGTGCTCCAGCTGAGGTGCTGCCCGCGAAGCCACAGGGTCTGGCCCAGTCCTGGCCTTGGAGCCCAGCGCGCCGATGGGAGAGGGGAGGGCTAAGAGCGGGCGCCCCACGCAGCCCCGCGGGAGCGGTGCGGTTAGCACAGGCTCTGGGATGGGAAGGCCGTTTCAGGACTTGCTGCTTGGGGGCGAGCTGGCCGGTGCTGCTGCGGGTCTTCGTGCTGGGGGCACGGGGGCTCGTGGTCTGTTCCTCCTGCCTCCGCTGTTGGAGGCTGCAGTCGCCCTTATGGAGTACACCTCCTTCGCCGCCTGCATTTTCCTGATTTCCCTCCCCTCGTTCAGTTTGTTCCATCCTCAGTTTCTCCTCACCCCCATTTTTATCTTTTTGTTGTTATTGTTGCTAAATTGTGTTTAAAAGTTGATTTAGATTTTTTTTTTTTTAGAATGAGGCTGAATGTAAATAAATGCATAAACAGAATCACAGACACTTACTGCCTTTTGAAATTCTAAGGCGCTTACTCTAGTAGTTACTTAAAAATGGAACTGAATATTAAAGTGAAACATTTTAAATAACCAAGTTTGGTAATGCGCACGGAGTCCAGATCTGGGGCCGTGGGGTCTCCGTAGTCCCCCGGCCAAGCATGCTTGTCGGAGAGCAGGCCCTCACTAATGTGTGTCTGGTGGCCGTGAGAAGACCGCTGTGGGAAATGTGGTGCTCACGGGCGTTGGCGCCACTCCTCTGAGTGGCCATGGCCGTGACCGCGTGCGGGCCTGCGAGGCCTTGTACCAGGAGCACTATGTGTGTGTCCGCATCTCATCCTTAAAGCCCTCCTGTGAGGACTTTACACTTTATTTTGAAAGATTTCAAGTCTTCAGAAGAGTCACAAGGGTAGTACAATGAACATGTGTGTACTTTTCACCTAAAAGGTCGGTATTTGTCTTTTTGTGTCTGGTGACTCACTGACCATAACGTCTGCAAGGTTCCTCCATATGGTGGCAGGAATCAGTACTTCCTCCTTTTTCATGGCTGGTTAATAGCCGTGGATATGCCACATTTTGTTTATTCTATCATCGGTTGATGGAAATTGGGTCGTTTCCACCTCCGGCTGTTTCTGAATAAAGCTGCTGTGAACAGTGATGTGCAAGTTTTTGTGAGGACATACGTTTCCAGTTCTCTTGGGCATATGTAACTAGGAGTGGCATTGCTCGGTCATCCCGTGGCTCTGTGTCTGACCGTCTGCAGAACCACCGGCCTGTTTTGCAGAGCAGCTGCCTGCTTCCCTGTGTATGGCAGTGCGTGAGAGGTCCCACGTCTTCACCCCCTCACGGCTGCCCGCTGTTGTCCATCTTTTCGTTGTAACCATCCTGCCGGCTGTGAGAGCTTGTTTGGAGGTTCTAGCAGGGGAGCTCAGCTACTCGTATACCCTTGACCGAAGAACGGTCCTCTCCTCTATCGGGGAAGGTCGTCCTCTTCGACCGAGCGTCCAGCTTTGAGAGGGACGCACATGGAGTGGTGAGGGAGGAAGGGGACACCCGCCTAGCCAGCCAGATCAGCTGAATCAACCCTGGCGATCAATGGGGTGACAGATGTCGCAGCCAGATCGCCCTCACATCCCATCCTGCTGGCTGTGAAATGTTTCATTTTGGTTTAAGTTTTCATTTCCCTGATGGCTGATGATGTGCTTATTGGCCATTTGTATATGCATGCAAATTCTTTGCCAATTTTTAAATTGGGTTTTGTTTTCTTTTTATTGTTCCGTTGTTAGAGTTTGCTATATATCCTGGACACTCGGCTCTTATCAGATACATGCTTTGCAAAAATGTTCTCCCTTTCCGGGGGTGGTCATTTCACTTTCTTGATGTCCTTTGCAGCACAGAAGTTTTTAATTTTAATGAAGTCAGTTTATGTATTGTTTCTTTTATCACTCATGTTCTTAGTATTGCATCTTGGAAATCGTAGCCTAATCCAATGTCATGAAGATTTACTGTTTTCTTGTAGGAAGTTTATAGGTTTAGTTTGTACCTTTAGGTGTTTGATCCATTTTGAGTTAATTTCTATCATATGCAGTTGGGTTCAAGTTCATTCTGTCGAAGGCAGAGACCCAGTTGTCCCAGTACTGTGCTATGTAGACATTCTTCTCCCATTGAGTGGTCTTGGCATCCTTGTGGAAAATTAATTGACTGTACATGTAAGGTTTGATTTTTAATTCTGTTCCATTGATTTATATCCATACTTACGCCAGTACCGTACTGACTAGATTATGGTAGCTTTGTAGTAAGTTTTGAAGTTGGGAAGAGTCCTCAAACTTTGCTCTTCTTTTTCAAGATTGTGTTGGCTATTCTGGGTCCCTTGAATTTCTGGGTGAATTTTGGGATCCGTGTGTCAATTTCTCTAAGGAAGCCCCCTGGGATTTTGATAGGGATTGGGATGAATCTGTAGGTCAGTTTGGGGAGTTTTGGTGTCTTAATATTGTCTTCCATCCCATGAACCTGAGGTGCCTTCCATATATTTAGGTCTTTTACAGTTTCTTTCGTTGATCTCTTATTGTTTTCAGTGTATAAGTCTTACACATTTTTGTTAAATTTATCTCATTATTTCATTATTTTTAATGCTATTGTAAACAAAAAGGCTTTGTTTCTTGAGGGCAGGACTGTGTATCATTTATCTGTGTATTCCTAAGATTTTATTCATAGTAGGTGCCAGATCTATATTTGTTAAATGAATCTATTCACAACAGTCTCTCTCTTCCCATTTTATAAACGAGAAACCCAGATTCAGGTTATGCTACCTGAACACATACGTGAAAGTGAGAAATCAGACCCTGGGGTGGGGCACAGTGTGATGATACTGGGAGCTTATTCAGGATGGATTCATCTTAATTTCTTTAAAAAAAATCCCTTTGGGTGTATTTAGTCAGATGCTTTAAGTCAGATGTGTAGAGTAGCTAGGGCTATCAGTTTCAAGATAAATTTCTAGTAAGAGGGCTATACTCGAAGCCTTATTGGTATGACTCTTTGAAGAGGATCATGTTTAGGGAGCTTGGCTAATTAGCACTTGTGTTTATTAAATACCTACAGCTGTAAGTGATGGAGCAGTGCTCATGAGAATGAGGGAACTGTCTCCCAGGGTAGTGTTGTTGCAGTTGTGACCAGAGTCGACTCTTGATGTGGTCTGCCTTGCTCGTCACGACCCGCTACAGTGAGCTTACTAAATACTTTGCCAGTCGTCTGTTGAAACAGAGCCACAAGCACTGGTGAAGGTTCAGTGAAGGGAAGTCCTAAAGAACAAGATTGAGGTTCATCCTACAAAAGCATTTTTCTGAGAGTTGGTGTTGGATCCGCGTCAAAGAGGGTGGCAGTGGAGTCCACTGTTTGGGATTCATAGGGTAGAGTACTCCTGCGTGGGAGCCCAGGGTTATACAAAATTCAAATTCTAGTCCAAGGGAATAGCAAGTGGCAAGCCCCATGGTGGGAGGGAGCATGGGTGCTTAGAGGCTGAGGCACACGGGGCCGGGCAGGCAGGCGTGCGTGAGGCGCGCCAAGGAGGTAGTAGCAGGAAATGGACTGTGCAGGCTTTGTAGGTTGTGTGCAGTCTCCCTTAGGCTTTATCCTGAGAGCAGTGTCCAGCCACTGGGGATTTTAAGCAAGGGCGTGCAGTGCTATAAAGGATCACTTTTCTGGAAGCCTGTGGAAGACTGGGCAGGAGGTGATGGGATGGTGTAGAGGAGGCGGCTTTGAGGTTTCGCAGTCAAATGGGTCTTCATCCTAGTTCTACCATTAGTAGCTGTGTGACTCGCACGGCTCACTTAAGGAAACAGAATTTCTCTGATCAGCTGGACTGTTAATGCCCCGACTTCCCAGGATTGTTGTGAAGTTTCAGTGAGATAACACGTCTGCAGTGTGCAGCACGGCACCCAGCTCAGCGTTGTGTTCCTGAGCAGCTCTCAGGGAGGCTGTGTGCAGGTGGAGGTTGATGTGCCTTTGAAACATCTCAGTCAAGTGTCACCGGTGAGCGGGATTCACCGAGGATGTCTGTCCCCGAGCTGAGCATTTTCATAAAATCGTTGACTCTGAGGACCCCGCAACATTGATCCCTGAAAGTGAAGACATACTTTATAACACAAGTGGACAATATTAGCATTTCTGTCGTTGAAACTCAGTGTTCTTTTTTTAAAAGATTATTTACTTATTTAAGAGAAAGGGAGAGAGAGAGAGTGTGTGCACGAGCTGGGGGGGGCGGGCAGAGGGAGAGAGTCTCAAGCAGTCTCCGTGCTGAGCAGGGAGCCCAACACAGGGCTCGATCCCACGACCCTGAGATCATGACCTGAGCTGAAGCCAAGAGCCAGATGCTCAACTGACTGAGCCACCCAGGCACCCCCATATTTCTTTCTTTATCACTTATTTCACTAACTAGATACTTACTGAGCACTCACTTTGTACAGCCCTCGCCTGGACTCAGGTTACACAATTAAGAGCCAGCAAATCTGCCTTTTTTCTGGGAAGGAGGCCCATGTTGTTGGTAACCTTCTGTAATTTGCCTAACTTAGAATTCCAGTTTTTGCTTTAATTGATTCTATTTTATGTTGGTCGTTTCCGGAAAAGAAAGGCATCTTATCTCATTGTCATGTTCGGATTAGGTATTTCTAAGAATTGCTGATTTCATCTGTAGTCTGTGTATTTTATTAACCTTGTAGGTGGTTTTCTCGTTTTTCGGCTTTGCCCCTTTGTTTATTTTGTATGCCTCTCTAAGTCTGTATCCTATTTGGGCCCTTAATTATTTTTTTAATTAAAAAATGTCTGTTAGTAGAAAAAAATACCAAATAATGTGTAAGTTCAGAAGATAACTAGTTTATTTTCTTTGGCAATATCATGGTCTAGCAATTCTCAAAAACCCTCTTTGCATGTGTTCCTTAAAGATGCTGATTAAGGGGCGCCTGGGTGGCTCAGTCGTTAAGCGTCTGCCTTTGGCTCAGGTCATGGTCCCAGGGTCCTGGGATCGAGTCCCGCGTCGGGCTCCCTGCTCGGCGGGAAGCCTGCTGCTCCCTCCCCCTGTGCTCCCCCTGCTCGCTGTTGCTCCTGCTCTCTCTCTCGAGTAAACAAATACAATCTTTACAAAAATGCTGATTAAGAAATAAAACTTTTTCCCCCAGTTTTTCAAAATGTATAGCCGGCAAGTAAGAGGAAATCCTCAGGGGCCAAAACAACTAGAAAGCACAAATCCCGGAAGTTAAGTGAGCCTCAGAAGCCAGCGAATGCCACCTAGCTCTGGGAACACAGTATCAGCAGCCCATATAGGAGGGACAGGAGGTAAACCTTTGGCCTACCCCCATTGGGAATTGGATGGCAGACCCATGTGTAAAGCCGAGACCTCCCCCAAGCCATGTTTAATGGAAGGGTGAACTGGAAAAAAATAAAATCCCAGTACTCAAAGCAAGAAAATAGGGAAATTCTGAATCTTGTTGGAAGGAAAAAAGCAACCCAAACGGAGGATTTAATTTAAAGTTCCTGGCATGAGAGTGACCATAAACTCCTGGCAGAAATATGTAAATCCTCCTGGAATGAGAAATTGTGTTTTGAATGAATCAATGAACAGTCAATACAAAAAGATCCTCAGAGGGTTTTGAATCAGGATGTTGGATCCTGAACATACCAACATTGCCTTTCTCCCAAGGTCTCATTTAAATATCCAAAAAGATTTTTTATTTTTTTAAATTTTTAAAAAAGATTTTATTTATTTGACAGAGAGAGACAAAGTGAGAGAGGGGACACAAGCAGGGGCAGAGGGAGAAGCAGGCTTCCCGCCAAGCAGGGAGCCCGATGAGGGGCTTGATCCCAGGACCCTGGGACCATGACCTGAGCCGAAGGCAGACGCTTAAGACTGAGCCACCCAGGCACCCCCAAAAAGATTTTTTAAAGGAAAGAGCCATGTTGATAATTATATCCATTGATATTATAATATGCTAGGAACTCAGAGGTGAATATGGAGTAGTCTCCTCTTTTATGGAGCTCATGTTCTATTTGAGGAGACAAATCTGTGTTTTGTGAGCCTGGTGGAGGGAGGTGTTAATACAGTCAGGCAGGAGAGGATATGAAGAAAGTGATGATGGGTGGGTGACATTTGGGTTGTGTACGGTCTTATTTAATTGGCTTTTAATTTCAGGCTCCATGATTGTCATTGGAGGGAATAGATTTTATGGAGAATATACTTAAAAAACTCAGGACTCTTTAGAATTAGAAAATGAACGCTAAGAAAGACATAGTCAAAGTTTGTGCCATCCTCAAACTACACCTCAGCTTGCTTGCTCACTAAATCTGAAGATGGTAAAAGTAGGCAGGACTTCTTGGGGCCAGAGGACTTGGTTTCTAAGATCATCCAAGAATGAATCCAAGGGTACCAGGATGAGCAGAAGTCAGGCTTTGGCTTTGCTCTGCGGCTTCGGGTGTGTGCTGACCAAGGGTGTTGATTGTTCTTAAAAGTTTCATCTCTCTTTAATGTTTGTCAAGGTGTTGAGCACATGGTATGTACACCTGCTCTAGGAGCCTTTTAGGTACCAGCCTAAGAGTGTGGGCACAACTGCGCCTCCGTCATCCATCTCTCCATCCATCTTCTATGGCTCTGGGAACTCAGCAGAGTGATTCCTTGTTGGCTTGTCTGTCTCCTCCATGACCTTGTCAACCATCGAGGGAACAGGTCTTATGTAACTTTGTTTTGTTTTTAATCCTTTCCTTTTGAATGATTAAAACCAAAAATGGATCCTGTTACTTTAGCAGATGCTTTTTAAAGAAAGGTCCTTGGTATAAGCCTGGTAACCATGCTTTGGGATGTAGGGAAGAGAGTTACATTCTTTCCTTTCCAAACTGTTTTGACACACATATATGGAAATTTGTGTAATTTTGAATATATATTTTCTCTCTGTATAATCACGGCTAGAAATAAATGTGGGTAGAAACAGAATGTGTTTTCCACACTTGAGAATGTATGGTCTCCGCAGTTTTCTGCCCTGCTATTTCACAGTCGTTGCTGGCGTGCCATCACCAGCCCGTCTCACAGTGACTGCTACAGCCTTGTTCTTCAGGTCACTGCAGGCGCCCATGTTTGAGAAGGCTAAAGGCTGGTGAGGCATTTTTGGGAGCATCTCTGGCTGGCTAATTTTGGGTTAACGCTGGTGGCATCCGAGGTATTAACTAACAGTGGTGTCTCTCATTTCTTGAACACTCGTCGTGAGCTTTAAGCTATGCTGAGCGTACACGTTATTTCATTCAGTCTTTCCAACAATCATGATTAGATTTCATTATCCTTATTAATAAGGAAAGTGCCAAAGCTAGTGATGTCCAGATTTGGGACTGGCACTTGGATCTTTCTGATCCCTATGTCTCTGCGTCCTCCCAGATAGCCAGGAGATTCTTCCTAAGCCTGAGTTTCCTGCTGATATTACTGCTTTGTTTCTAGTGGAATAAAGCAGGTGTGAACTTACTTTCCAGTTGGAAAAGGAATAGTGAATTAACATTCGAGTTCCTCAGAGTTCATCTTAGGAGTAAAGCAACTTGGCTTGAGTAGTCGTTATGAGTTACTTTCCACTTGGAGCTTCATGCAAACGTCTGGGCCCTGGTGGGCTCAGCCTTCATGGCTGTGCAGCCTATTGAAAAATTAGAACAAAGATGTTTTGATTAATATTCCCTAAAAGAGCAGTGGATTGGAAATAAGTTTGGGAATTTGATTTCATTTCAAAATTTTGTAAGGATCTTGGCCTAAAATTTTGCCTGGGACTCTTTCATATTCCCCAGATTTTGTGCTGTGGATGTCTATGCTGACCTAACTTGACTTTGTCCTGAGGCTCACAGAGCCCATGGCCAATGAGGAGCTTTTCAGTTAAGTGTTTTCCTGGGGCTCTGAAGCATTTGTGTCCAAGATTTTTTCCATTAAGAGTCTTTTCTGGGGCTTGGAGTGATTGCAATTCCACTTATAATGTAGTGTTTATCATTTGGTTTCTCGTTATATTCAAATGATGGAAGAAGAACGAAAGAGTCTATTACTGATCAGAGTATTCCAGTCTTTCATCTTTAATAGTGTCCATGAAAGAATCAGTGGGAACTCTGATGGACTGGAGGCCAAGTCTAGTGATCTTTATTTTGGATGGTGGCCTCATTGAGGGTACTGGCTATAACCACTAATATTTTTACCTTCCCCAGTATCTTTTTCCATATTTAAAACCAAAGGGTACAATTGAAGGTCTGGGAGTTTCCAAGCGTGTGATAAAAGCATTAAGTACTCCTGCCTCTCCTGTGTAGACCTCCTCAGTCCTCTGCTCCTGGCTGCATCTCACTGCGCTGGAATCTCTCTGCAACTGGTACTGTGTGCAAGGAGAGCAAAGACTGTGTCTCTTTGAAATTTGCGTATGCACGGATCCTAGACCTAATCATAAAGCTTCTATAAGAAGACATAGGAGAATATGTTCGGGACTTTGGGGTAAACAGAAGTCCCTTAAGCAAGGGCACAGAAAACATTAACCATAAAAGAAAAATAAATTGAACTACTTTACAATTGGTAAAATTGATAAACTGAACTCCTTCACGATTTCTGCTTGTCGAAATACTTCTTTTGGAAAATAAATGGACAGCAGACTGGGAAAATATGACATTAAGAATATGTTAAGAACGCCTATGACTCAGTAATAAGACAAATGATCTAATTTAAGAAATGACCAGAAAATTTGAACAAATGCTTTGTGATGGAAGATAGAGAGGTGGCCAGTAATCATATGAAAAAATGTCTAGCGTCATTAGTTATCAGGTAAATGCAAATTAAAGCCACGAGAATGGCTAAAATGGAGAAGACTGATAACATCAAATGTTGGTGAGCGTGTGGAGCAACAGTAATGCTCATACATTACTGATTTGAGTATAAAGTGATGCTTCCACTTTAGAGAGGGAACGTCCCTCAGCATAATTAAGGCCATGTGTGGCACCTCCACGGTGAATATCATGTGGTTGAGAAGCTGAAAGCTTTTCCTCTAAGATCAGGAACAAGACAAAGATGTCCACTGTTACCACTTTCATTCCACATAGTATTAGAAGTCGTAGCCACAGGAGTCAGACAAGAAAAAGAAATAAAAAGCATCCACATTTGTAAGGAAGAAGTAAAGCTGTCACTACTTGCAGATGACATGGTCCTATATAGAGAAAACCCTAAAGATGCCAACCAAAAAACTTTGGTTGGTGAATTCAGTGAAGTTGTGGGATATGAAGTCAATATGTAGAAATCTCTTGTGTATCTGTACACTATTAATGAAATAACAGGAACGAAGATGAAATAAACAACCCCATTTACAATTGCGTCAGAAGAATAAAATACCTAGGAATAAACTTAACTGAGAGGTGAAAGATCTGTACTCTGAAAACTACAAGACACTGATGATTGAAATTGAAGACAACACAAATAAATGGAGAGAGATTCCATGCTCATGGGTTGGAAGAATTAATATTGTTAAAATGTCCATACTACCCAGAGCGATGTACAGATTCAAGCAGATCCTATCAAAATATCAGAACTAGAACAAAAAAATCCTAAAGTTTGTATGGAACCACGAAAGACCCCGAATAGCCAAAGCATTCTTGAGAAAAAAGAACAAAGCTGGAGGTATTACAACTCCTGAATTCCAACTATCCTACAAAGCTATAGTAATCAGAACAGTATGGTACTGGCACGAAAATAGACATAATAGATCAATGGAACAGGATAGAGAGCCCAGAAATAAACCCACAAGTATATGGTCAATTAATCTATGACCAAAGAGGCCAAAGTACACAATGGGGAAAAGACTGTCTCTTCCATGAATGGTATCGGGAAAGTGGACAGCTAGCTACATGCAAAAGAATGAAACTGAACCACATTCTTATATACCATACACACAAATTAAAAATGGATTAAATGTGAGACAGGAAGCCATGAAACTCCTAGATGAAAACATAGGCAGTCATCTCCTGGACATTAGCCTTAGCAAGAGTTTTCTGGATCTGTCTTCCTAGGCAAGAGAAGCAAAACAAAGAACCTATTGTGACTACACCGAAGTTAAAGGTTTTGCACAGCAAAAGAAACCATAAAGAAAACAAAAAGGCAACCCAGTGAAGGGGAGGAGATATTTGTAAACGATATATCCAATAAAAGGTTAATATGCAAAACATGTCAAGAATTCATATAACTCAAAACCAAAAAAACCCAAACAATCTGATTAAAAAATGGGCAGAGGACCTAGATAGACATTTTCCCAAAGATGTTCAGATGGCCAGCGGACACATGGAAAGGTGCTCACCATCACCGATCATTAGGGAAAGCAAATCACAAGCATGATGAGATACCACCTCACACCTGTCAGAATGGCTGTTATCAAAAAGACAAAAAAAAAAAGTATTGGCGAGGATGTGGAGCAAAAGGAACCTCATGCACGGTTGTTGGGAATGCAAACTGTGCAGCCACTGTGGGAAACAGCACGGAGGTGCCTCAAAAAATTAAAAATGGAGCTACCATACGACATAGTAATTCTACTTCTGGATATTTAAATGAAGAAAATGAAAACACTAATTTGAAGATATGTGCTCCCCTATGTTTATTGCAGCATTATTTACAAAGCCAAGTTATGGAAGCAGCCCAAGTATCCGTCCATAGACATAAACACACACTAGAATATTACTCAGCCATAAAAAGAATGAGATCTTGCCATTTGCAATGACGTGGATGGACCTAGAGGGTATAATGCTAAGTGAAATAAGTCAGAGACCAATACCATATGATCTCACTCATCGGTGGAAGCAAAGCAAACGAGCAAGCAATAAGAAGAGAGAAACAGACTCATAAATTCAGAGAATAAACCAGTGGTCGCCAGAGCGGGGGAATGGGTGAAATATGTGAAGGAGTTGGAGGGGTACAGAATTCCAGTCATAAAATAAATAAGTCGCAGGGATGAACAGAGCGGCATAGGGAATATAGTCAGTAATACCGTAGTAACTATGAGGTGACAGATGGTAACTACACTTATTATGGTGAGCATTTGATAATGTCTCTAACTGTCAAACCACTATGTTGTACATGCCGAAACTAGTATTATATGTCAACTCCACTTCAATTAAAAATAAAAAGATTAGTACAAAAAATGATGCTCCTACTTTAGAAAATGTCTGGTGGTCCTGTGGGCTGGGCAGGGGGCGGAGATTGAACGTGAACAGGAATAATACAGAAGAGAGAAATAATATGGTGGAATCCAGAAAGGCTGTGAGAATTTAGGGAAAGAAGGGGCAGCCCACACCAGAGAGCACAAAGACCAGCATCGGGGAAGGGTGGTGAGCAGGGTGCTGCAGTGGGGAGATGTGGGAGCCTGCCTGCTTATTTTCTTATTCTGCCTGGAACGTCCTTGCCTGGCTGACTCCTTCTTAGTCTCCATCTTGTGGAGAATCAGCTCTCATCTATATTTCATTGTAAGAAGGCATCCAATGAGCGGGTGTTGACAGAATGAGAAAACACACACATCCAAGTTGTCCCATTTGGCTGGCTCACGGTGGGCAATGGGACCTAGAGTTACAAGGGCGGATTGAGGGGCCAGGGAAGGCTCTGGGCCTGTGGGTGTAGTGCTGAAGGGTTTGCCAGTGTTTCTGAGATGACGTGACAGGCTCTGAACTGTGCTCCGGGAATACTAGCCTGGCGGCTACCCGTGCATGCATTAAAGAAGGTCCCTGAAAGCTGATAAGAAGACCATTTAGATTCATCTTTCAGGTGAGGGTCCAGGTAAGGGCCGTGCCAGTGGGTGTGGAGAAGGGGCATTGAGGAGTGCAGGCTGGTTGTGGTCTGTGCTCACAGAGGTATCTGGGAAACATTTATCGCCCAGGCTCCCAGAGGGGGAGAACCACCTCTGTAAGCAGTGTGGCCTTGAGCAGCAGGAGGGGCTGGGGTGGTCCTTCTTGCCAGGGAGCTGTGGCACAGTGCGGGGCGGTCGTGCAGTAATTGGAGGCCCCCCCCCCAAGCTCAGGGCTGCTCTCTGACACTCTGGGGTGTATGATTTTGCATAGATGTTCATTCCTCTCTGAGCTTCAGATTTCCTCGTCTATGAGCTGGGGTGATTCCTGGGATTATTGTAATGATGAAGTAAGGTGCGGTAATGTCGCTGGCATGGAAGGAACACAAGTTGTTATTACTACATCATGGGGTTGTGGAGAGAATTCAGTCAGGTCACGGATGAAGGAAAACTCTTTATGAGTATGAAGGCTTAAGTCTAAGTTAGGTGTTGTGATTATTGACAATTTGTTGTCTGGTTACGTGGTTCCATACATTCTCTGTTTTGAGCAGTTTTGTATTCGATGAAAGTCCCTGCCCAAATCCTAGTGTCTAGGGGGAACTATTCTTTCTCTTTTATAAAGGAGCTAAAAGTAGACGTCATGTGCTATGTAGCAAATGTGTTTGTTCCAGAGAAGACAGGCCTTCCTAGCCAAGGGACAGGGCGAACTTGAAGAGGTGGGCCTCATGAAGGCTTTATGCATCACAGTGCATGGTACAGGCCTGGCCTTCCTCAGGGTTTCATCATGTCTCTGTTTTATGAAAAAGTTTTTTTTTTTTTTTTTAATGTGTTTCCTTTCTCAAAAGTTTTGTTACTCCTGTCTGTGCTTCAGCTTTCTGAAGAAGAGAAAATCCAGCGGTATAGCATCCTGTCTGAGCTCTACGAGCTGATTGGCTTCCATCGAAAGTCTGCATTCTTCAAGCGCGTGGCGGCCATGCAGTGTGTGGCCCCGAGCATCTCGGAGCCAGGGTGGAAGGCCTGCTACAAGCTCCTCCTGGAGACGCTTCCTGGCTACAGTCTGTCGCTGGACCCCAAAGACTTTAGCAAAGGTACTGAAAGTCTCATTGCTGGAACTGAGATGTTGCTGGGATCCAATTACCTGTGCATTGTTCAAGCACTTCCTCTCCCAGTTAGACGGTGGGGTTCAGAGATGATGAAGCATCATCCTGCCCTTGGGTACTTACAATACAGTTACAACAAAAAGTAGTGGTGCTTTGCCTGGGGGCTGGCATCCTTTTGGCTGGTCCCTTTCCTGCCCCTGCTAGTCGTGATTGGAGTTAAGGGCAGAAATAACTGGACAAGCCATGGACACCTGTGGGATTTACAGTCAAAAGGCTCAGTGTTGCTTGTGGAGGAGCTGTTGGAGCTGTGGAGGTGGGTACGAGCTCACTTAGGCCACCTTCCCAAGAGGTTTCATAGAAGGAGGTTAGTGTTTGGGAAGTGGGCAGAGTTTTTAGAGCAATCATACGGTTGCTCTGTAGAGAGAGGATAAAGTGTATTTGAAAAGTTCCCAGTTGTGCAGGGAATGGAATCCCCATTTACTGTGCTTCAGGGAGACTGGAGGCAAGGTCCCACTGGCTCTCCAGGTACCTTTTTATGGTATCCTGTGAACGTAACTCCAGGCTGGCTCCAGAGGGAAAGCAGGCTGCCGGGCTTTGTGCAGGTCACCCCAGGAGTTGTTGGATGTGTCCTGGGATGCATAACATCTGAGAGTCCAGAGTCGGAGGCCTTCTTCTGGGATGCTCTTCCTTGCTCCTCACTGTGGAGCTGCCAGCCGTCCTTTGGGTCTTGGCTGGCAGTCACTGCTGCAGAGACGTCCCCTGTGGCCCCCAGCCTATGCAGACTCCCTTGATTTTTCCTCTTTCTTTCTTTCTTTTTTTAAAGAGTTTATTTATTTATTTTAGAGGGAGATAGAGAGTGAGTGAGAGTGTGTCCGTGAGCAGGGGAAGGGGCAGAGGGAGCGGGAGAGAGAGAATCCCCAGCAGGTCCCAGGCCTAGTGCGGAACCTGATGCTGAGCCACCCAGGCGCCCCTTATTTTTACTCTTTCATTTTACTCTTTCACCCCTTATTTTTACACCCCTGTTTTTCTTCCTTATGGCACCCCTATAATTTGCAAGTGCATTTAAAAATCAGTTGGGGTTGGCGCACCTGGGTGGCTCACTCTTGATCTTGGCTCAGGTCATGATCTTGGGGTCATGAGATGGAGCCCCACGTCGGGCTCTGCACTGGGTGTGGAGCCTCCTTAAAGAAAAATCAACTGGGGTAATGATTTAATGCATCCCATGCCAGCCTGTGTGTCTACGAGAGCAGAGCCCCTGACTCTCCCTGTGGCCCCTGGGTGGCACATGGCAGGCATCCCAGGAGCTACGTGGCACGTAGGACCAAACCCTAAAGAGCAGCTGCAGCCTGGGTTGCCACTTGTCAAATAGAATTTCTTGGTCTTAATTTTTAAAGCAGATGAACAAAGTGTTTCTTTTGCAAAATAAAGCAAGCACATCTCCGAGTGATTTGGTACTTTTTACTTAGCTTTCTGTTTTGGGAGGAGACATTTGCCATCGTTTTGTCGAAGAGGTGGAGAGAAGGTTAGGAAGTGAGATCAAATGAAGTACAAGTGATAAATGTTGGCTGGCTGTATTTTTAATTGGAAATAAAAATCACTTTAAACTCCATCTCCACTGTTGCTCTGGACCACTTCAAACATTTCTCAGAGAATTAAATAGAAATGTACTCAAAAACCCTGCACCTGTGAATAGAAGTAAATTGTATTCTCAGGACCCAAAATGTATTTCTGTTTCTCAAAATAAACATTTTCACTAGCTGGTCACAGAAGGTCAGGGCAGGTACACAAATACGGACTGTGTGTATTTGCCCCCTTAATGGGCTGCTGGTTATCACTTGAATCTACTTGTGTTGCTGTATATGAAGATTTAGGAATATGCTGTGTATGGAGATGAGTCTTTTCCCGAGTGAGGGATTCGGTCTTCCCCAGGAGCTCGTACGAGAGAGAGACTGGCAGGGCAGGTGGATTTGCTTTAAGGCAATAGTTGTCATAAACTCCCAAATCAGGAACTTCTTGAATGCAAGAGTGTTGAAAATGTTATCACTTGGTCATATGTTGCGAATCTGGCTTATGAATAAAAAGAATCCGGTTTTATGGGAGGAGCGATTTGAATCACATAGAAATTGTGACTTGTACACTAGTGTTAAGAAAATTTATATTTATTCTTACAGTTGCCTGTGGAAGGAACTGTATCATCATGTGTTTAAAAAAAAAATCAACATGGTGATATTTGCCCAATTTTAAGGTGAGAAAACCTTCTTGATACTGTAGTGTTGAGATTAAATTGGGTTATTTAGAATTCATGGCTTGGTTCGTCATGAAGTTGATTCCAGCTTCTTAATCCTTTTAAAAATCTCTTACTTCATTTTGGCATTTGGTCTTAGCTTGTTTAGATGATGAAAATACTGCAGGGACTTGTCTTTCTGTCCTTCTCTGTCGTATGATAAGTGCCGCAGCTTTACGTTCCAAAAGGTTTTTGTAAGATAGGCTTTAGGACACAAGGTAATTTTGGGGTGTGTGTGTGGGTTTGGTCACTTCCAAGAATTTAAATGTAAAAAGTTATTATGAAGTAATTTAAATACACACGAATTAAAGAGAAAAGTACAATGAGTCCATCATCACCCAGAGTAAGTGATTATCAAGACTTTGCCACATGGGCTTTATTTTTACCTTTTTTCCTTTTATTTGTTCTTTGTTGAATTATCTTGGGGCAAACCCCAGAAATCATGTCATTTTACCCTACATACTCAGTTGGATGTCTGAAAAATAGGGGCACTGTGTTTCATCAGGCTTTCAACTTGACGCACATGCCTGTGAAGATGCAATTGTGTGCCAGGCATCCCGCTAGGTGTTAAGGATACTTGGGTGCATAAGACACAATCCTGGCTCCGAGGGAAATTGAGGATTGTGGAAGGAATAAATACATGAGCTTGCACGTGCCTCACTGTACCTGCTGGATAAGGCCTGTGGGTCAGATTTTGTGCATGATGCAGCAGAGGTACACAAAAGAGCTGGCCAGCGTGTGGCGCAGGGCAGTGGGAGAGGAGTTCCGTAGGGATGGGGCAGGAGGAGCCCCTGGTTGGAGTCTTCATCTTTTTGCCCAGCCCCCAGGGCCCCAGACACAATACTGTGCCGTAACCTGTTTGTGTTAGAATCCTCTTATGGGGGTCTCCTTCATGAAGGATTTCAAGGTAGAGAATATTTAAAAGTAATTATTGCCAGAAGGGAGATGGAATAATAACTTTAAGAGTCTGTTGTCTTTATGTTTTAAAGATTTTATTTTTTTATTTGAGAGGGAGCACAAGTAGGGAATAGGCAAAGGGAGAGGCAGGCTCCCTGCTCAGCGGGGCTTGATCCCAGGACCCGGGGATCACGACCCAAGCTGAAGGCAGTTGCTTCACTGACTGAGCCCCCCAGGTGTCCCTAGATTGTGTGGTCTTAAAGAGGTACTTTTCACTGGCTGTGCAACCGACCCCCGGCCTTAAATTTCAACCACACTAATTTGTTTGGAGGGAGCAGCTGCAAAATTCAGTTGTTAACCTTTTTTCTAATTTAGCTATCTGCTTTTATGAGTTTTTCTTATACGTTAAATTAAAAAAGCTCATTTTTCTAGTGTCCTTGGTTGTTGCTTATGAAGGCCCATCACATACCAGTATTTTTTTTTTAAATTGTATATCTGTAACTCAAATACATGCCATTGGAAACATAGTCTTTTGTTATAACCTTACGATAATGATCTCAGTTGTTATTTTTAAATTGTGTCTTTGCAGAAGAGAAAAAGTATTCCATAAAACATATCTTTTCATGGTACGAAAAAAACCTATCACTTACGATTTCTTTCTGGAGAAAGTTAAACACAGGAAGTGTTTTTTCTTGCCCTTTGGGTTTGATCATTGAGGCATTTGTCTTTAAATCACAAGTTTTACACATACCGTTAAACGTTATTTCCAAGGAAGGCTCGCGTCTTTGGTTCTGTTGCCAACACGCCCTCGTGGAGCCCTTTGAGGACACTTTGTGACTTCCATCACAGGCACGCACCGAGGCTGGGCGGCCGTCCAGATGCGCTTACTTCACGAATTGGTCTACGCGTCCCGGAGAATGGGGAATCCTGCTCTTTCTGTCAGGCACTTGTCCTTCCTGTTGCAGACCATGCTGGACTTTTTGTCAGATCAAGGTGAGTGAATTGAGTGAACGAGAGCACCCTTCATGCTGGCCCGGATAGACGCGAGCTTAGCTTCAGGTGGGTGACGCTTCCCAGTCCTCCACTGGTTAGGAGACGCCGTGCTCCACCGTGTCCTTAGCTCCCTATGCTGCCCTTGCTGTCCTCCCGGGGGGCCTGACGCCGCTGTCCACCATGCCTTCTTCCCTCTCCTCCCGGGGCCCCTCTTGCCCCTCCGCTGCTTCTGTCTCTCGGCCTCCTGCTGGGCTCCCCTTCCCTTTGCCTACATTGTATACAGTAGAAACGTGCAAGTATAACATTTGTATAGAGTGGTGCACCATTCATTCAGTTAGTTTTCACCAAGTGACCGCTTCTGTAAGTGGCAGCCAGATGGGAAATATAACCAGAACCCTGAGGACCCCAGTGTGCCCCCCAGGTACACTCCCCACAAGAGCAGCTTCTTACTTTTCCCACCAGAGATGCAGCTTGCCTGTGTTTGCACCGATGGCAGCGTGTGGTATCTCTGCCTGCACGTCAGGCGACTCTCTCCTGGGCTCTCCTGTCCGCCATCTGCTCTTACTGTCACTGGGTGGCCTCTGCTTTTTGGGTTTCAGTCATGAACTGTTTGTTTCCAGCCCAGATTCCACCCTGGGCCCCAGACACGTTTATTTTGCTGCTTGCGGGACGTCTCCCTTTTCACGCCCCACAGGCACTAGAAAGTGAGCCCAGGCACAGTGGAACTCTGCGGCTTCCCCATCACACCTCCCTTTGCGCCTGGGCCGCCCAGCCAGGCCATGCGTGCTGCCCGCTGGGTTCCGTGAGACGCACTCTCTACCCTGGAGATGAATGCAGGGCATTTATTGGGAAGTGCTCCTGGGATCAGTGGCAACTGAAGGGATGAGAAGGAGGCCAGACCGGGCAGAGGAATGCTGGGCCTCAGCGCAGTGTCAGCAGAGGCCCCGGACGACTGGCCTGCACTGTCGCCAAGACAGGCTCGGTGACTGGTCGCACGGTGAGGCAGTTTTTGGAGAGGCTGCGGCTGCCCCAGGGGTCTCTGAAGCTGACATGGCCCTTCAGAGAGATACCTTGCTGTGTGGTGGGGGCCTTGGCCTAATACTCGCACCCCAGCTGCTGCGTGTGCACTGCTCCCAGGACGGGGGCATGGTCTGGGACGAGGCGGCTCTCTCCAGCCGAGAACAGTCTGCGGCGAGGGCAGTGCTCCCGTCGCCTGGGGGATCCGTCCGTCTGTGCCTGGTGGTGCGTCCCCGTCTGCTCCATAGCTGCCCCTCACTCCAGCTGTCCCAGCAGGGACCTGCCTCGGCTCGGCCCCCGCGCTCCTTCTGCCCGCGCCCGGCGCTGGCCGCTGCGCCTCCTCGCCCTCTTGGCTGCGGGGTCAGTGCGTGCTGCTCTCCTCCTGCCTGTGGCCGGTCCCCGACTGTTCCCTGTGGCAGTGTCCCGGGCTGCAGGCTGGAAGGGTGCCACGTCTCTCCTTGCGTGGCGGTGAGGCTTAAATACAGGAATTCCAATAACACCAAAACTCAGTAACGGTCAGCTTCAAAACCAAAGGACTGAAGTCGGCGTGTGATTGCCTTCACAAAGCCAGGGAAACGGCCCGTTGGGCTCCTGGGCTTTCCTGAAACGGGAGAGGAAGCTATTCTCCATCGTGTTTTAGGCAGAGCCTGGGGGGGACCCTGGTTCCTGATGAAGTTCGGGGGCACGTTGCAGGATTGGGCGAGATTACTCTTGAGTGGGCTCGTCCTCTACATCCTGTGTGTCCTTGAGCTTCATGTGGGCCGGCTGCGTGCACTTCGGGTCATGCGTACCGCGAATGCCCGTCACGCGCTGTTCTCTTCCCTCGGGAACCTCTGTCCCCAGTGCCACTTGCTGGGACTCGGGGTCGGCTGTTTTCCCCAGGTGGCTTCCACAGCCATCTCTGGGTGAGGAGCTCCTGTAGCTTCTGGCTGCTAGTGACCTTGGCAGCACTTATTCCTTCCGGGGCTTGTTTGTATCGCTCTGGGCACGGAGTGATCCAGGGGGTGTGGGCACATCAGTGCTCAGACAGAGGCCCCTGTGGATGGTGGGACCACTGCTTCTCTGTGCCCACTTGGTTTCCGTGGCCTTTGGCGCTCCATCTGAGTCGTGACCGCCTTCATGCTGCCTGCAGAGTTTGGCCGCTGAGTGGCAAGACCAGCATGGCAGCTGGCTAGATGAATGGTTTGCACCTTGGGTTTCTCTGAAGCTCGAGGGGCAGATGAAGGTGGAGTTCCCAGAACTGGCCGGCTCTGGTGTCCAGTGGGGACATGGGTATGGGTCTGTCTGTTGTTTGATGAATTGAATTTTTGCTTTTTGATGGGTGACTAGCTCTCCTCAACCCCACCACCCAGCAGCTGTGATGACGCAGCATGCCGGGCACAGTGTCCGGTCTGAGTGGACTCTGCCCCCTGGGCTTCGAGTTCTGGGTGCCTCCTGATCCATGGCACATGTCCCTCTCCCCTTTTGTCATGGTTCTGCTCTTTCTCTTGGTGCCACTTTCCCCACACAGCTCACGTTTAACTGTGTGTGGTCTCACATGTGTGAGTCCAGGAGACTGGGCCCCACATCTTTGCCCTGAGCTGCTCACACCTTCATCTGCTTCATCTTGGACTTTTTCTCTTAAATACGCATCCTCCGTCCTGTGGCGGGACGTACTGTCTCCTTTCCCCCACCCCCTGTTCCTGGTCACCACGTGACTCCTCTAGGTCTGGTTTCCCTCTTGGCAGCCTTTGACAAGTCCCAGCACGACCAGGTTCTCCTGCTCTGTTCTCTTCCTTCATGCGCTGCTCATGACCGCAATAGAAGAATCCCTACGTCTTTAGTTGGTCAATGCCTGTCTTCCCTTCTGAAGCTCTGGAGGGAGGGAGCTTGCTGGTTTTTGGAGGTCATGTCAGATGGTGATCTAAAGACACCTGAATTTAAAAAGAGAGGAGCTTGGGACATCAGACTGTTGAACAAAGAGCCGTCTCCTTAGAGGTCTGTGTGTAGTGGTATTTGGTTAATTGGAGTCTTGGGAGAAAAGGTCAAAGGTCAGAAGGTCTAAAGAGTTCTTCCCTCTGATGGCTGTAACCTCAGATCAATGATGGTGTTCTTCCGGGGCCTCCATTTTCTGATTTGTACAACTGGGAGGGCACACTTTTGAGGTAGTTTGTTTTCATTTTAATGATAGATATTTTATTTTTAATTTTTTAATTTAATTTATTTAAGTTCAGGGCTTGAACTCACGACCCTGCTTAAGAGCTGAGCTGAGATCAAGAATCGGTCACTTAACCAGCTCAGCCACCCAGGCGCCTCTAATGATAGATATTTTAATTTATTGGATGACCTTTCCTCTGGAGAGCTCATGGTATCATTTACAGAGTTGCTAATTAACATTTCTAAATACCGCTGCATTGAAATGAAATGTGGACCTAGAAGAACAGCCGAGAGAGGAATCACGGGTCCCAGCCTTGAGGGAAGGGCTTCCTAGCCTTCTTGTTGTGTGTCAGCCTGTCTGGGGGTTTGCAGGTGGAGACGCCGTGATCTGGGTGCTTCTTGCCCTGCCCTCCCCCACGTGTACCCTCTCGTGTGCAGATAGACGTGAACTCATAAGTTATGAGGACAGTTGTTACCACAAAAGGCATCAGTTCCCCGGGACTCTTGTCATTTTTTTCAAGATGGAAGTTCTAACTTGAGAATTTGTGGACGTGGGAAGTGTGACTGTGTTACTGTTTATAATCATCGATACGGGGTCCCTTCCTGTATCCTGAATCCCCCCATCGATACGGGGTCCCTGGGTGTGCAGGTGCAGCTTCCATGGCAGCATGGCCGTGGACCAGTGGGCTCCGGGGTCGTGGCTGCAAACCTGTGACCTCGTCCTGTGTGCTGCACACGATTCCCTTGAAAAGGAACGGGACCCCCGACTCTGTGAAGGCTCAGGGTGTTGCACGTCCACACTGTCCAGCCCGTCTCTTCCTGCTTCTGACTCCTGGTGCCCTGGCTGTGCCGTTCAACAGACGCTGCAGCATTTCTGCTCTGCCACCTTTGCACGTGCTGCCCTGCCTGCCCTCGGGCTGCGCCTGTTTCTGTCACCTTGTCCAGGAATTTGTCCCTCACTGTGATACCCGCTTCGTGGAGCCTACTGTGTGGGTCCCCACTACGGCCCTGGCTCCCAGCACTGCTGGCCTGTCCCCCCCCTTCAGGCCCCCCAAGCACAGGAAGTGTCACCTAAACCTAGACCAGCACCTGGCACCTGCTAGGCCCCGAAATGCTGCTGAGTGAGTGGGGGCTTCTGTCTCTTAAGTCTGCCCTCTGCTGTGCCGCCCAACTGATGTTTCTTCTAGTTGGTTGCTTTAAAAACCCCTCTGGGGCACTTGGGGAGCTCATTCGTTAAGCGTCTGCCTTCAGCTCAGGTCCCAGGGTCCTGGGATCAAGTCCAACATCGGGCTCCCTGCTCAGTGGGAAGCTTGCTTCTCCCTCTCCCCCTGCTTGTGTGTGCTCTCTCTCTGTGTCAAATAAATAAAATTAAAAAAAAAAAATAAAACAAAAACCCCTCTGGCTCTTGATCTCCTGCAACAGGGTGTGGGAAACTACAGCCCGAGGCCAGGGCCAGTTTAGCACCGGCTCTGACCCTTGGCTGTTCTAGCCTGTGCGTGTAGTTTGCGTGTGTAGTTGCTGACACCCATGCCTGTGGAAGGAAAGGGCTTGCTGCTTTCACTTCAGATTACTTAAAGAGGGGCAAGGGGAAAATTAGCTCGAGATGGAATCTTACGGCTCCAAGTGGAGAATTCCAGACGAGAGGACTAAGGTTAGCCATAGAGTAGGTGTGCTACCAGGAGTGAGGTGCAGAAGAATGACCTGCTTTAAATCACTCCTGTTGGTGCCACAGTGAACAGACCGGGGGTGAGGACAGGGGTGCCGCTGAGACTGTGGGACAACCAGTGAAGGAACTTGCGTTAGGCGCTTCCTCCCTCAGACTTGTTTTACCGTGTTATGGTAGCAGGGGTGCCGTGTTCTTGCTCTAGGGCCAGAGGCTTTCTTAGGGAAATTTAAACTTCACATAGTTGCTTGGGCTTGTCCCGGCCGGGGTCTAAAGGATTTTTGTGTTTTACCATGTTCAGCATTTTGCTGGAGGACTCTGGGTAGAAGACCTGTCAAAGCTCCAGTGTCAGGACTCCATAGAGTAGAGATAAGTGCATAACAGTGTGTCAGATGCAAAGAGGTGCTTAATAAATGTCCTGAGACATTTATGTTATTTCCCTCCCAGGGGGCCCGGACTCCAGCTCCTTGGTCAGAGGTTGCTGGTTCTTTTGCCCGAGGTACCTTAGGAGGACCCAGGAGAAATGGAATCGCTTGTCGGGGAAACAGCAGAGTGAGCCCAGAGGGCTAGCAAATGTGTAGGTCTCCTGATTCGCGTCCTATTTGATAATTAACAGTAGTATACTGCTCCTCTTGTCTGACGGGGGTGTGGAGGGCTGTGGGTGGCAGGTGGGAAAGAGGGACGAGGGCGAGGGGGGGAACGGGCAGTGCTGCCAGGCGCCGTCTCCTGGGCAAGCACTGGCGGTCAGCACGGCGGGCACGCGAGTATGCGCCCTCTCCGTGCTGCCTGACGTCCTGCAGCCGGCACGCTTAGGTGGTTGGGAACGGGACCCTTGCCGCCTTGCCGCTGAAGGTGTGGGTTTCGATCAGCCCCTCAGGTCGTGGTCCAGCTGGAGGAGCACAGAATCCCAGGCCTTGTCATCTGCAACATGCACTGGATGTGCGGTTAGAACCCGCGGTCAGGCCACACTGCACGCCGCTGGTCTCTACCCCTGCAGCGGCGTGTGGAAGTGTTAGAAAGTGTGGAGACATGCACCTTGGGGTCCAAGCTCACAGCTAGCCTCAGTGTCTCCATCCCAGAAGGGGATTCCAAGGCGCATCGTCTTGCGAGGGGGGTGTGAGAATAAATGAAATAGTGACTTACCTAAGTGTGTAGCCCTGTTTTCCCGGCTTCGTCTCTGAGCCCCAGACCTAGGTCTCCGGCAGCCCTTGGATGTTTGAGCATCGCAGAGCTCAGAGCAGCCGTGGTGCGGCCCGTCCCCTGCACAGCGGGTGTCATGCCTTTGCCTCCGGGAAACCGGGTATTTTATTAGACTATTTTTTTTTAAAGAAAATATATTGAGAAAGAACTCCCATACCGTATAGTTCACCTGCTGCAGGTACCCTGGGGAATTCGCGGGGTCACGCAGCCGTCTGCACACCGTGATACGTCCTGCAGGGGCCTCGGACCTGTCAGACTCTGTTCCCCGTCCCAGCCCTCGGCAAGCGTGATCTGCTTTCTGTCTTTCTAAATCTGCTTGTCCTATAGGTGTCTCAGGTGAACGGAACTCTACGATGTGTGGGCCCTCGTGGCACCTTCTTTAATGTGCCATGATGTGTCCGTGCCCCGCCTCGGAGCGCTGTTCCCGTGCCACTGGCCCTCAAATCCACGTGTGCATCCTGCTCTCCCCCGGACCTCACACTCAGTAGGAGTGAAGTCGCCTTTTCCCTGGAGCTGTTTCTCGCCTTTCCCCACCTGCCTGTTCAGGCACGCCTCCCCAGGAGGTCTGTGACCCTGCCCCCCTCCACCCTCCCTGCAGCTGGCAGCTGGAAGGCCATGGCCATGGTGCTTAGTGCCCCGTGATCTTCCTGCCTTGCCTCTTCTCTCCCTCTTCAGTTCGCTCCTTACTGAGCCGCCTGCGCGAGCTCTCAGAGGCTGTCAGACCACACACCCTCCCGGCTTCCGGCCTCCGTGGCCTCATTTTGCCTTGAATAAAACCTCGATTCCTCCTTGTGGTTTACCACCCGGGTTAGCGGGTTAGCTCGCTGCAGCTTGCCACCTTTTTTGCTGTGTGTGGTCTCCAGCTAAGCATGGCTTTTATAGGTGAACATTTGCAATCAATTCGATGATAAGGATTTGAACTTTGAACCCCAATTAAGTGAAATATCATCACCCTCCAAAAAAACTTTTCTTCTCATTTTTAAATCTGTTGTAAAAATTGTACTCAATTATATATTTTTGAATTTCACCAATAAGTGTGTTTTCGCATTTGCTATATATAAGTACCTACATAATATCCTTGATTTGCCCCTCGGTTCACAAAGCCTAAAATATTTCCGGGTTAGTCCTTTATGGAGGGGTTTGCCTTTGCTCACCCATGGTTTTCAGCGTCCCAGGTGCCCTGATCCCCGCCTGCCCCATCCTCTCTTGTTCACTGTGTCCCGTACGCTGCCCTGCTTACAGGTTCCTCTTTCCTTCGAGCCCGTTTGCTTTCTCAGGCCTTTTCCCTCTGCTCAGCGTGGGCGCCTCCCTGTGCCACTCTAGTCTGACCTCAAGCGGTGAGTGGCCTTCCTGACCTTTTAGTGCTAGGTACCCCCAGCCCTGCAGCCCTGTTTCCCACCACCCCCGGCCCCTGGGAGTCTTCGTGGGAGGTGTAGCTGAGGGGCTGGGGCTCAGGCCTCCAAGCACATCCTCCTTCATGAGCACACGAGCGGGCTGTTTTCGAAGCAGATTGCCAAAGGCTGGTTTCCTTGTCTGTTTTATGTGATGGGAAAGAAAATACATTTCCTACTGTAAGAGTCATTGTGAAGAACAGGGGAGATGAGAGATGTGGGGGGGGGGCCTGGAAATGCTGAGAGCTAAGTGCCCATTCTGTTCAGTGCTGTGTAGTTGCTCCTTCCTTGTCTCTCCCTCTTTCTGCCCTGTTCCTTTCTAGTCCCTTGTGCCATTTGTCGGCCTTGCGTATCAGATTCTGAGCTGCCAGAGACCTGGATTTGGATACCATTGTCTTTACAACTTTTGGGACCCTGGACAAATAATTTAACTTCCATCAGTCCTAGTTTTCTTACGTGTACCCTGAGGACAAGAGCATCTCCTGGGGCTGTTAGCCTTCAGCTCAATGTTCAGTAAAGAGCCTCTCATGGTGCCTGGCCTCATAGCAGGCATTCGGTGTTGAGAACATCTTAGGTGATTATCTCTAGAGAACAGGCATGAGGAAGAGCCCGGGTTAGGGGGAGAGAGAAGTCGGTATAAACAAATGGCTGCGGGAGCATCATGGGGCAGTTGGCAATTCTTTTCAGAGGTGGAAGAATGTTTGGGGTGATGTTCCATGAAGAAGGTGATCTTGACCTTGAAGAACAAATCGGTTTTGCCAGACCATGCTGAGCAGGAGAAATTGTTTCACTTAGCAGTTCTTTCTCCAATGCTGGTGGAATTAAGAGTATTTGCTTTGGGAATTCTGGGTACGGTAGTTGGGTGTGATTGTGTTGTCTGGGCTTTGGGGAAGTAAAGTGGATGAACAGGAGTGTACAATATGACCCAGCAGTTCCACTCCTAGGTGTATACTCAAGAGATTTGAAAACATGTCACACAAAAACTGGCCTGTGAGTGTTCATAGCAGCATTGTGCATAATGGCCAAGAAGAGGAAACAAACGTATCTGTGGGAGGATGGATCGAGGGATGGATGGATATAGCTGTGGTGCATCCTTCCCAGGGTGACTCTCTTCCCTGTCCCTTCTCCCTTTCCTTTTTCCTGCCTTCCTTCCTTGGCTAACATTTGTTCATCCTTCACATCTCCGTGTAGCGTTTTTAGTCCTCCAAGGCCAGCTTGCGTTCCTTTGCAGTGTTCCCACTGGTGCATGGAACTTGCCTATGGGAGCCCTTCTGGCCCACCATATGCCCATTGCTTATTTCATCAACAGACTCCCCAGCAGGACTGCAAGCACGCTGAGGGCAGGGTCTCTAACTGGCTATTTCTCACCCCTGGCACCTTGTGGTACGGATTGGTGTCCACGTGTTGTTGAATGTATGAATAATGCACGTTTTCTTCTTTTTTAAAGATTTACTTTATTTTATTTTATTTTTTTAAAAGATTTTATTTATTTATTTGACAGAGAGAAACACAGTGAGAGAGGGAACATAAGCAGGGGGAGAGGCAGAGAGAGAAGCAGGCTTCCCCCTGAGCAGGGAGCCTGACGTGGGGCTCGATCCCAGGATCCTGGGATCATGACCTGAGCCAAAGGCAGACGCTTAACGACTGAGCCACCCAGGTACCCCTAAAGATTTATTTTATTTTATTTTTATTTTTTAAAGATTTTATTTATTTATTTGAGAGAGAATGAGAGATAGAGAGCACGAGAGGGAAGAGGTTCAGAGGGAGAAGCAGACTCCCCGATCAGCAGGGAGCCCGATGTGGGACTCGATCCAGGGACTCCAGGATCATGACCTGAGCCGAAGGCAGTCGCCCAACCAACTGAGCCACCCAGGCGCCCTAAAGATTTATTTTAGAGAGAGAGCGCTTGCATGCATGTGTGTGTGCAAGTCGGGGGGAGGAGCAGAGGGAGAGAAAGAATCCTCAATCCGAGTCCCCGCTGAGTGCAGAGCCCGACGTGGGGCTTGATCCCCGGACCCTGGGATCATGACCTGAGCCAAGACCAAGAGACAGCTGCCCAACCAACTGAGCCACTCAGGTGCCTCTGTTTTCCTCTTTTTAAAAACAACTTTATTGAAGCTTAATTCATGGAGCACATGATTCACCCACTCAGAGTGTACACTTCAAGTTTTAGTATGTTCCCAGATATGGGCACCTGTCCTCACCATCTCTTTGAAGCGTGGTGAGCACCTCAAAGAGAACGTTGTGCCCCATAGCTAGCTAGTGGCACGTGTTGGCACTCACATCTTGTGGAATGCATTAATAGTAAATACTTTTCTTCTGTTTGCTTGCTTTCTTGATCTGGTCTGTTTTTGCTGCTATAGGCAATGCTATGGTGAACATCTTTAGATCTTTGGCTTTTTTAGCAGGAGGGAGATTTTATCCTGAGGGGGCTTATTGGATCAGTCATTTTGAGCATTTCTATTGCTGCTGAAGCATATTGCCAGATTGCCTCCGAAAGCATTGTTCTGATTATCCTGATGGCAGCCGTGCCATTGATTCAATATGTACAGAAGGCTACCTTCTTGTTTTAATTTGTGTTTTCTTGGTAGCTCTCAGGGTTGACTATTTTCCCTGCGTGTTTGTATACTAACTGCCTGCCTCTCACACGAACTTCTTCTACAGTCTTCTGGGTGCTTTCCTGTCTCTTGGCTCGTTTGGCTCTCATTTGTTGGGTTTGGGAGGCAGGTTGGGTCCCGGCCACTAGGCTGACGAGATCCCCGCTGATTTGTGACGCTCAGTAGTTTGCCCTGAGACGCCCAGTTATTCAGGGAGAGCCAAGTCTGGAACCCAGCTTTAGCCTTGTCCGAGGAGGTATGCACAGCTAACTCTAAAGTCTGTCCGGTGCCCTCATAGACCCGGCTGGTGTCTGGCAGGCTTAAAGGGGTCAGGACGCCTCCCACCAGTGCTTCCCTGGACTGAAGAAGAAGGTAGCAGGAGCATGTTCTAAGCATTTGATGTGATCTCCTCAGGGGACCTTGATGTTGGAAACAGAGATACAGTCTTTGTCCCGGCGCAGGCCCCAGCCCCTGCTGTCTTGCTCTCGTGGCCCTTCCACCGTGGCTGCAGGAACTTAGGGTCTGCTCTCGCAAACTCCCTGTTTCACCTCAGCCTCGTTTTTCCCGAGTGGCCCCTTAGCCTTCTCGCATCAAGCTCGTGGCTCTTGAGCGTGGGAGTTTGGAAGTGTGGGCAGTGCCTCCGGTCTGACTGTGCCCTGCGGGTCATTCGCGTGTAGTCCGAGGGAACAAGAGCCGAATGCCAGGGTGAGCCAGTCCCGCACAACAGAGCACGTCCCACTCAGGAGCCCCTGCTCCGCAAGTGCCTCCTGCCTCTGCTCCGATACCCCAAGTGCCTCGGGCCCAGAGACGGGGTGCCGGCCTTTCCTATTGCTGCTTCTGGCATCCTCCTTCAGAAACCCCTCTCCTTGTCTGGGCGTGTCATCAGGACTCCCTGCCGCTGCTTTTCCTTTCGTTGGCTCTCCTCCTCACTCTCTCCTGGTCTCACCTCCTAAATAGATCCCAGAATTGGCCACTTGTCACCACTCGTGTGTCCTCACAGGCACAGTGGAAACCACTGCGAGGCCTCGGCTGCCCTGGCCGGCCATCAGGGGTCTCCTTGGCCTCTAGTCCTCCCCCTAGTGTCCTGCCTTGTCGCTTTTCTGCTTCAGACCGTCCATGGGCTCCCATCATTTTCCCCTCCTTAGTTCCCCAGAACAGTCACCCTCCATGCTCCGTTCATTGACTTAGCTTCAGCCATAGTTGCTCCTCCTTGTGTCTCTCCAGGGAAGCTCGTTTCCACCCTGTCTCCAGGACTATGCGTTGGGTCTTTCTGCTTTAATTGTTTCCCCAAGATATTTGTGTGACTGCTTTTTCAGTACCCCTCAGGCCTGAGTTCAGACATCCCGTCTCAGTCTGCCTTATGGCCCCCTGTATCTCTTTGCCTTTTTACGGCTAGCCTTCCTCCTTGCTAGAACATGAGCTCCTTGGGGGAAGGATCTGTCTGTCCTGGGTGGACATCTCCCTACACCTAGGACTGTGTATGGCAGGTGCCCACTCAGTGTTTGTTCACTCACTGTCCAACAAGGGAAGTCATCCAACTTCCCTCCACTTCCTCTTTCCTGTTTGTGAAAGGGGCACATGAGCCCGCTGTGAGAATTAAAGACTGTTAGTGCAGATCATCCCTCTCTTTGTCTTACAGCTGGAAACTCATGAGTCCCTCCTGTCTTGTGCAGTACTCAGCTGCTTGTGGATTTGGATATTTGGTTCAAATAACACTTAGCCCTCAGGGGAAATACTCACACGTTGAAAGAAAATCTCACTGAGCCAGCAGCTAGCCCAGAAAGTACCAGGCCAGTTCCAGGGTCCTGCCTGGACCTAAGACCCAGGAGTGTGCATTTCACCAGGACCTCTGGGAGGCCGGCACAGCAGGTGGGCTGAGAAAAGGCCTCTGATAAGTAGAAATTATTAGTAGGGTATTTTTAACTTCTGTGTTTTCACTCATTTCTGAAAACCAACATCTTCCTTTTCCCTCTGTAGTCATTATGTTTGCTTAGGAAGTGAATGCAGAGAACCACTGCTGTCGGCGGGGGGAGGGGCAGGGGCCTTTAGTGCCCCTGCGCTGTGGGAGCAGTATTTCCCAAATCAAAATTGTTGCCTGACACTCAATGAGATTTCTTGTGGTTTGTACAAGTATATGTATGAAAAGTCATGCAAAACTACGTAAGGGGTGTCACAGTTACAGATTTGGTGAAATGCTTTCATTGAAAAGAGAGAGCCTGGGGCTGACATGAAATTGGCGGTGGTTGAGGCTGGTGTGTCAGCAGAGCAGTCCTCTGTGAGGGAGTCAGGGCGGCAGGCATGTGCAGTGTTGGGGGCAGGATGAGACATGTGTGGCCATGCCCACCTCCGTGTCCCCCCACCCCCACATGCTCTTGCTTACCGCAATCCTAGACTTTTTGTGAATTATATTTTCCTGGTCATCTTTCATACTCGTGGGTATGTTATTATGTCTTCTTTACATGTTTTGAATCTAAGTAAATTGTAAAATGGTATGGAAAATAAGAATACATTTGGAATTGGAGATTGTGGGTAAAATATGACCCGAACAGTCAAGAGTCTCCTAGAATATGGACTAACAGATGAAAACACAGGGTTTGGGCTCTAAGTTCTACATGTTGTATCTTATTCCCATTAAGAAGCACATACAGTCTTCAGATTTGAGTTTTTACCCTTTAGTTTTGCATATAGCAAGGCGCAAAGAACTATAACATGGACTCTGGCCAAAAATGAAGGCCATAATTTTTTTTTCTTTAAATTTTTTATTGTTATGTTAATCACCATACATTACATCATTAGCTTTAGATGTAGTGTTCCATGATTCATTGTTTGTGCATAACACCCGGTGCTCCACGCAGAACGTGCCCTCCTCAATACCCATCACCAGGCTAACCCATCCCCCCACCCCCTCCCCTCTAGAACCCTCAGTTTGTTTTTCAGAGTCCATTGTCTCTCATGGTTCGTCTCCCCCTCCGATTTACTCCCCTTCATTCTGCCCCTCCTGCTATCTTCTTCTTTTTTTTTTTCTTAACATATATTGCATTATTTGTTTCAGAAGTACAGATCTGTGATTCAACAGTCTTGCACAATTCACAGCACTCACCAGAGCACATACCCTCCCCAATGTCTATCCCCCAGCCACCCCATCCCTCCCACCCCCTCACCACTCCAGCAACCCTCAGTTTGTTTCCTGAGATTAAGAATTCCTCATATCAGTGAGGTCATATGATACATGTCTTTCTCTGATTGACTTATTTCACTCAGCATAACACCCTCCAGTTCCATCCACGTCGTTGCAAATGGCAAGATCTCATTCCTTTTGATGGCTGCATAATATTCCATTGTGTATATATACCACATCTTCTTTATCCATTCATCTGTCGATGGACATCTTGGCTCTTTCCACAGTTTGGCTATTGTGGACATTGCTGCTATAAACATCGGGGTGCACGTACCCCTTTGGATCCCTACATTTGTATCTTTGTGGTAAATACCCAGTAGTGCAATTGCTGGATCGTATGGTAGCTCTATTTTCAACTGTTTGAGGAACCTCCATACTGTTTTCCAGAGTGGCTGCACCAGCTTGCATTCCCACCAACAGTGTAGGAGAGTTCCCCTTTCTCCACATCCCCGCCCACATCTGTTGTTTCCTGATTTGTTAATTGTAGCCATTCTGACTGGTGTGAGGTGGTATCTCATTGAGGTTTTGATTTGGATTTCCCTGATGCCGAGCGATGTTGAGCACTTTTTCATGTGTCTGCTGGCCATTTGGATGTCTTCTTTGGAAAAATGTCTCTTCATGTTTTCTGCCCATTTCTTGATTGGATTATTTGTTCTTTGGATGTTGAGTTTGATAAGTTCTTTATAGATTTTGGATATACTAGCCCTTTATCTGATATGTCATTTGCAAATATTTTCTCCCATTCTGTCGGTTGTCTTTTGGTTTTGTGGACTGTTTCTTTTGCTGTGCAGAAGCTTTTTATCTTGATGAAATCCCAATAGTTCATTCTTACCCTGGCTTCCCTTGCCTTTGGCGAGGTTTCTAGGAAGAAGTTGCTGTGGCTGAGGTCGAAGAGGTTGCTGCCTGTGTTCTCCTCAAGGATTTTGATGGACTCACGTTTAGGTCTTTCAACCATTTGGAGTCTATTTTTGTCTGTGGTGTAAGGAAATGGTCCAGTTTCATTCTTCTGCATGTGGCTGTCCAATTTTCCCAACACCATTTGTTGAAGAGACTGTCTTTTTTCCACTGGACATTCTTTCTGGCTTTGTCAAAGACTAGTTGACCATAGAGTTGAGGGTCCATTTCTGGGCTCTCTATTCTGTTCCATTGATCTATGTGTCTGTTTTTGTGCCAGTACCATACTGTCTTGATGATGACAGCTTTGTAATAGAGCTGGAAGTCTGGAATTGTGATGCCTCCAGCTTTGCTTTTCTTTTTCAACATTCCTCTGGCTATTCGGGGTCTCTTCTGGTTCTATACAAATTTTAGGATTATTTGTTCCATTCTTTGAAAAAAATGGGTGGTATTTTGATGGGGATTGCATTGAATGTGTAGATTGCTCTAGGTAGCATTGACATCTTCACAATATTTGTTCTTCCAATCCATGAGCATGGAACGTTTTTCCATTTCTTTGTGTCTTCCTCAGTTTCTTTCCTGAGTATTTTATAGTTTTCTGAGTACAGATTCTTTGCCTCTTTGGTTAGGTTTATTCCTAGGTATCTTATGGTTTTGGGTGCAATTGTAAATGGGATCGACTCGTTAATTTGTCTCTCTTCTGTCTTGTTGTTGGTGTATAGGAATGCCACTGATTTCTGTGCGTTGATTTTCTATCCTGCCACTTGACTGAATTCCTGTATGAGTTCTAGCAGTTTTGGGGTGGAGTCTTTTGGGTTTTCCACATAAAGTTTCATATCATCTGCAAAGAGTGAGAGTTTGACTTCCTCTTTGCCGATTTGGATGCCTTTGATTTCTTTTTGTTGTCTGATTGCTGTGGCTAGGACTTCTAATACTATGTTGAATAGCAGTGGTGATAGTGGACATCCCTGCCACGTTCCTGACCTTAGGGGGAAAGCTCTCAGCTTTTCCCCATTGTGAATGATATTCACTGTAGGTTTTTCATAGATGGCTTTTATGATATTGAGGTATGTACCCTCTATCCCTATACTCTTCAGAGTTTTGATCAAGAAAGGATGCTGTACTTTGTCAAATGCTTTTTCTGCATCTATTGAGAGGATCATATGATTCTTGTTCTTTCTTTTGTTAATATATTGTATCACGTTGATTGATTTGCGGATGTTGAACCAACCTTGCAGCCCAGGGATAAATCCCACTTGGTCATGGTGAATAATCCTTTTAATGTATTGTTGGATCCTATTGGCTAGTATTTTGGTGAGAATTTTTGCATCCATGTTCATCAAGGATATTGGTCTGTAATTCTCCTTTTTGATGGGGTCTTTGTCTGGTTTTGGGATCAAGGTAATGGTGAAGGCCATAATTTTTAAATTGTCTAGGTAATATGTATTATTTTGCTTCATGGTTTCCATTCCTGACATGCTTTTTACCCCTTGTATTTTTTTTCCAGATGGCACATGTGGTTTCTTGGAGAGTTTTGGTTGAATGGATTTCATTTTTCATCTGGGTGGGGAGAAGGGAAGATAAGCTTGTGAGCTCTTTTGTGGGAGCTCCTCAACAAAGCTGTATAATTTGTTTCCACTGTAGTTTATACAATCCCTTTTGTTTGTTCAGAAATAGACAGAAGGGGTTGAACCAAAACCCGGTAGAAATGAAGGGAAGCTTTTGACTTCCTTTTAGTTCTGTTTGAAGAGATAAGTACTGTGTAGTACAACATAATAAGTACCTGCTAATAGAGTGCATTCTTGGTGTGGAAACCACACATGTAAAATAATGAGGTGAAGAAAAACTATCAGTGTGTCAAAATCCCAAATATATTAGTGGATTTAGTAGTTATGGGAAAATACTAATTTGCCAAGTTTTAGATAAACCAAAATAGAACATCCTGGGGTGGTATCAGAAAGGGCCCTTTGCATGTAGCCTCTGTAGGACGCCGTGGGCCAGATGGTCTGAGCTGTTGGCCCTGGAATGGTGTCTTGCTGTCCTGTTTGCTTGCCCACCGTTGGCTGCACCAAGCACTGGCATACCATTGCCCAGGCCAGACATGGCCATTTCTGGTCTAGAATATGGCAGCATCCCAAGGAATGTTCTTGTCTTCCAAGACCCATTTCTTGCCAGTTGGCCACCTGGAGTATCAAGGGATATTCCCACAGCAGGTATTTGTCCCTAGCAACCTTCCGCTCAGAGAGCATGCAAGGCTTCCCATAGTACAGAACTAGGGTTCAAGTCCCTAGCATGGTTTGCAGTGTGCTTTTCAGTCTGGCCCAGCCCATCTCTTTTGTGGAGACGCTGGGCTTAGCTGCTGTTCCCAGAATAGAGCGTCTGTGTTCACATCTGTGCTTCTTCTTCAGGGTTTCTACTCCCCAGAATGAGCACTAACCTCCCCCACCTCTGATAGCTTTCCTTGACACCTTCTGGGAGCAGAAAAGGCCTTTCTTCTCAGTTTTCCCCCACACTTACATAACAGTGCTCTGCATGTTGCATGTTAGTCGCAAGTGTTCATGTCTGAGGACTGCATGTGTGAGGCTGGACAGCTGGGATCGGGGCTTCTTTTCCCCGAAGCCCCAGCCTAGCACAAAGTCAGACTCAGGGGCTCACTCAGTGCTCACTAAATCGAATTGCCTTGTTTTTCTTGGCCTTGTTTCCTCCTGGGTAGGTAAAGTGAGGATTATGCTTCCCTTGCTGTGCTGGTGTAAGGATTGGAGACAGTGTCTCTGAGGAGTCTGAAACAAAGTACGGGCTCAGAAAACCGTCTTGTCACTGTTGGTTTACTTCTGACTTGCAGAAGTGTTTCAACACATGCACCTCCTAGACCAGAGAATCAAGGCAAAGACTTGTCTCCAGTACCTTCACGGGCTCACCTGTAACCATTGCAACAGTCACCTTCAAACTGTATTGACCACGATGAGCCAGATTAGACATACACTGTCTGCGTAAACCCAAATGTTTCATGCAGTGATACCTGTTCTTCCTGTGTGTGTGCTGCCCTAACAGAGTATCACAGTGGGTGGTTTAAACAGCAGAAACTTCTTTTCTCACAGTTTGGAGGCTGGGAGTCCAAGATCGAGGTGCTGGCAGGGTGGGTTTCATTGGAAGCTTTTCTCCTTGGCTTGCAGACACGCCCTCCCCCTTGTCCTCATGCAGTCACCCTCTGTGAGTCTGTGTTCTAATCTCCTCTTCCCGTGAGGACACTAGTCAGATTGGATTAGGGCCCCTGTGTGACCTCACTTTATCATAATTACCTCTTTAAAGGCCTTGTCTCCAAATTCAGTCATATTCCCAGGGCCCTACCGGGCGCAAGGACTTCAACATACGAACTTGCAGGGGACATAATTGAGCCCAGAACATGAACTATGATCCAGTCTATCCCATCCCATGACATGCTAGTCACTACCCATTAACTTGATCTTTATGACCCACGAAGAGGTCAAAGTGGCTTGCAGTAAGTTACAACATTTGCCTTTTAGAATTGGCAGTGGAATTGAAATGGAGCTGACTCGTCTGAAATGAGTCAGCTGCGTGCTTTCCAGGGTCTCTTATGACCAGCGGTCCGTATTTGTTAGCTTCTTTTCTGTGTGTCGCATGTGGACAGAATAAAGTTAATTGGCCCACGCCACCATCACATCTCCCTGGTGTCCCTGCTTCATTGATTTAGGGGAGAAGAAGGAGGCATTGGCGTAGGCTTTTCTGTATATCTTTTTTTTTTTTTAAGTGAGTTGAATATAAATTCAAACTCATATTGACTAAGCAACTTCTCAGTGGTAGGGATCTATTTGGGGGAAAGAAATGGCATATCCCTCAGTAAGATAAAATGCAGAGACCTTCTTTAGACTGTTCTCTGGGTGAGTATCTGTACAGACGACCCCCTTTGCAGGGGAGGAGACCCTGTGTGCCGTTCATAGAACACCGGAACCAGAGTGCAGGGCGACAACGCTGAGCATCTGTGTTACATGGCCGGAGGCAGGGGTTTTGGATTGTGCCCGCTCTCAGGATGGTATAAGAAACTGGGACATGGCTGGTGACCGAGCCTGGTTGACCACAGTGAGTCTTTGTCGTTCTCCATCGTCGTGAAGATGAACGTTCTCACTGAGTGTCCGTGGGCTCTCCTGACATTCCAGTCATGTTTTATGCACTTCTGGGGATAATTTTAGTGGAACAAGGAAGATGCAAAGGTCCAGGGACTTATTTCTCCTGAACCTCTGGGCTCTACCGTTTGTGTGGCTAAGCCCACAGTGGGATAAGAGAGTGTTCCAGAGTTGGGAGAAGGGCAGTGTCTGTGTGGCTATTGATGGGTTTAGAGGATAAAACAATGACATAAAAAGTTGCAGGTGCTGGAGGATGTGACAGGAGGGGGCACTTGCTTCTGGCCTGGGCTTTCAAGCTCCCAGAGGCCACGATGTCACAGGGACCCCAAAGGGGCAGCGGGGACCTGTGGTGGGGCCTCGTGTGACACGGCAGGGGGAGCAGCATGAGAGGAACGCTCTGTCAGCCTCTCAGAGATGTTCAGTCATCTCTGCGGTAGGGTGACGGGCCCCCCCCCACGCTCCGTGCCCAGCACGGCCCCTGGCACACCGCAGGCCTGCAGCAAGTGTTCCTTCTCCGGTCTTACCTCTGGCTCCCTTTGTTCTGACATGTGGCTTCAGTGAGACAAGTTAATGGCGTCACCAGCAGCACCCCGAGTGTGGCACGCTGACCATGTGCTCGGAGCTCCCAGCCCCTCGCAGGACCGCAGGCAGCCCACCTGCCAATGGGGAGGCAAGCCCTGGCGGGATGCCCACACAGCTGCACCTGCACAGCGTGTGGCAGTGGGCCCTCCACTTGGGTTTGTTCTCCTGCCCTCCTGGTGGCCCCCTTCTCCGGGTGAGTGCTCAGTCCTCGCTTTCCAGATCACCTGTGCCCAGTGTCCTGGTGCTGCCATCTGAAGCCTAACTCATTCCTCACTCACCCAGCTGGAATTTATCTTCTCAGAGTGCCCTTCCATGTCTTTTCTCAAGGGTGCAGGGAGACAGGGGCCAGGTGTTGCCTGCACCGGGGTTTCTGGGTCCCAAGAAGGTCCTGACCGCAGTCCGTGTGCACCTTCTCTGTGCTGGGCCCCGGATGTGTTCCTGCATGTGCCCCCACGCGTGGGAACCACCTGAACCCTCACAATGTCCCCACGAGGGCAGCGGCCATTAGGCGTATTTCACGGTGAGGAAATGAGGTGTGAAAGATTGGTGCTAACATGCATGAGGCCTCCTGTGTAGTATGGGGAGGCAGCGGGGTCTGGACCCTGGCCATCTGGCTCCGGGGCTCGTGCTCTTATCCACTGGCCTCGAGGATCCCTCTCGTCAACGTGTCTTCATCGAATGCCAGATCTCCTTGCCCTGCTCTGACGAGGCACTGGGCCCCCGCGCTGTGTCGCCAGTGGCAGATGCCACAGCTTAGTGTGTCCCTGTACCCGGGTTATCTGTCAGCTGGGAGACAGCTGTCATTTGTTTGAAAGACAAGGATTGGATGAGATGGAAGGTGTCAGATTGAATTTATTCGGCTTCTTCATTTGATCGCCAGCTCATTGCTTTGCTACTCAGCCCAGAGAAAATGCGTTAAGGTTCGCCGCTTGTCAGCGTCAGAGTAGGTCGGAACTTGGCCTGGGGCAGGTGCTCTCCTTGGCCTCCCTCTTGGGGAGACGGACTCTAGGTCTCCCATTTGACCATGCCATGGGGCTGAGGGAGGGCAGGAAGGGAGAGAAGTTGTACATTTTCCAGATGCTTTCGTGGTCCTCACTTCGATATTGCCTCTGTGTCTCCCAGTTCGATGTCGACAGAGCGGATAGCTGGGTACCCAGAGAGCGGGCAGACTCCTCCTCCATCTGGGAGCTAGAAATCTCTGTAGAACAAAATCTTTTGTTACATTCTAACTTGTGATCACATGTCATAAAACCAAAGTTTTTTTTTTTTTTAAGATTTTATTTATTTATTTGAGAGAGAGAATGAGAGAGAGCATGAGAGGGGGGAGGGTCAGAGGGAGAAGCAGACTCCCTGCTGAGCAGGGAGCCCGATGTGGGACTCGATCCCGGGACTCCAGGATCATGACCTGAGCCGAAGGCAGTCGCTTAACCAACTGAGCCTCCCAGGTGTCCCAGAAAGGTTTTTTTTTTTTTTACCTCAAGGATGTGACACAGAAGTGTGTTTACTTCACTTACTTCTTGGGGAAGAAACATGAGCATCTGGAAAGATATTTTTGGTTTACAAAAATTATGAAATTAGTATTACATAAAAGTAATGATTTGAGTTTTGAAAAGTAAGGTTATTAAAAAACAAATTACAAAGTGGGTCAATGAGTTTGTAAATTTAAAATGTTCTGTGAAGATTTGTGGTGGGGATTTAAGAGTTAAGCTCTTGCTATATTTAAAATATACTTTTAAAAATAAAAATTCGCTCATGATTTTATAGTTATACTTCTTTTTTTTGGAGGGGCTGGTTCTTTATTTTAAAAAGATGCTTGTCAATTTTCAGTATCAAAACAGTTGCACTATTGGTTTCTTTCTCCCAGTTGGCCCCCAGAGAGAGCCCACCAAAGGAGGGTGCATTTTAAGCCAATGAGCTTCAGGGTGCACATCTAACAGACCTCACAGAAACCTCACCAAAAAGGGGAATTGGGGAGGAAAAGAAACTTTAAAATATCAGCAGACTGTCAGCCCACAGACTGTAAAGAGTTCTCAGCCAGACGGGGTGGCCAACGTGTCCCAAACCTAGAGAAACAAAGTCGCAAAATAATAAAAAATGTAAAAGCAGTTTTGTACATAAGCTATTCGAGATTTCTCTAGAGCTAACTGATAAAGCATCGCAAGATGGCACTTTTAGAGACAGCAGCTTCGTACCCAGCAAAGGGGGAGGAGAGGAGTTTGTTTCGTGTGGCTCTATCTGAGGCAAACACATCATTTCTTTTTTCTTTCAAGGAGGCGAGAGAGCAAGTAAGTGGTCACCTCAACATAAGGGGAACATGATGCGTTCTGTGGGTGGTTGGGGTAAGGATAGGACAAGGAGTTGGTCTCAGAGACAAGTCTCACCCTCTTAATTTGTTGGGTTAAAGTTAAAAGTTGATGAAAAAAGTTAAAAATAAAGTTGCTCAAAGATACCTTAAAGCTGAAACCCCAAGTCACGATTTTGGCCACTTCTCCTGGAATCCTTCCGGGCTCTGAGTAGTGCAGGTGCGTTCCACTTTCCCTCCTCTTGCCGAGAGTGGTAGGCTGACAAGTCACTTTCCACATATGAGGCAGGGGTTAGCCTGCCGCTTCACAACTGTGGGGTTATTTGGAATGTTTTACAAATGGTTGCTACATCAGCAACAACCAAATGTGGACATCACAGCATGCTTTTAAAGACATTTTGCATTGTGCTCACATTCCCTTAAATGCTCCCAAAGGTGCTCAGGCTCAAGCCCAACTGGAATCTGGGGAGAGGCCGAGTCCGTTTGGTGACGAAGACACAGGGGTTGGGCTGGGAGAGGTGGCAGAAGGAGAAAGCAGCCTTCCAGGTAGAGATCAGCCCCCAGTTTCAAGGCCACCTTGGGGCAGGCTGGCCTCAGGCGGAGCTGGGGTCAGAGGGAGGAGCAGCGGCAGGTTGGGTGGGACTGGGGTGCTCCACATCTTGCTCAGGTCAGGCGGAGGCTGGCCCAGCACCTCTGGTGCACAGAGGGGCGCCTCCTTGGTGCATTTCAGCTCCTCTTCCAAATCGTCCCTGGTCTGCTCCAGCTCGGCTACCCATCTCTAGGCAAACTCAGCGCGGGTCTCTGCCTCCTGGAGTTGATCCATAAGAATTTTTGTCTCTTCCTTGTATTTGTGTCCCTTTTGAGAGTGCTTTCTGCCAGCAGCGCTGAGACACTGCCGGGTCTGGTCTGCTCATCCGTCTCCTGGCAACGGGACTCTGCCAGCCCAGCCCGCTCCTCCGTGTGCTCCCGGGCCCCCTCAGTCATCACCAGCTTCCTCGCCACCCCTTCCTGCCTCCCATCTGCCTCTTCTGCAGTGTGCTCGGCTTCTCGGAGTTGGATTTTCTGGAGTTCCAGCTTTTCTTCATCTTGGAGGCTCGGTTCTCAGTGACCTCCATCCCTCTCTCGCTCTCATCGGCAGCTTTCTCGGCTTCCTGGAGCTTCAGCAGGGCCGTGGCCAGGCGCTCCTGGGCGCGCTCCAGCTCCTCTTCTCCCGGCTGGATTCTACAGTTAGAATGGTGGGGTCTCAGCCTCAGCCTGCTCCCGGGCCCACCTTGCGCCTCCACTCCCCACTGCTGCTGCCCGGCCCCCTCCTCTGCATGTTCGGCTTGCTGCGGCAGACCCTGGACCTTGCGCTGCACCGCCTCGATGGTGGTGACCCCGCCATGGCCCCCCTGCCCCGGCCCCTGCTCGCACAGGCACTGCTCCTACAGTCACATTTGCAGTCCTGACCTCTGAGCTGTAATTTCTGCATGAAAGCTGGCCTGTCCCCTGAATGTCATGGGGTCCTAAATCCACTCTATCCCCAGTTGAATTAATTATCTTTTCCTTAAGGGTGTCACCATTTTCTTTTTGGAAGCTTAAAACTTCTGGAGTCGGGCCCAAGTTGTCCTGCCCATCCTACATCCCTTTAACTGCTTGGATAGGTTCTGTATCCATTCTAACGCTTGAGTTTTTTTCAGGTGGGATTCCTCTTCTCTTTCAACACCTATTTCTTGGACTCTTCACATCATGTCCTACTTCCTGGCGTTGCTCCTCCCGATCCATTCTTCACACTGAAGCCAGAAATATCTCCTTGAAATGCACGCAGAGTCACACCCTTCTGTCCTTGCGACGCTGCAGTGACTGGCCCTTCCTGTCTTAATAAAGTCTCAGCTCCATCTCAGGGGCATTCACAATCTGATCCAAGCCATCTTTTTAGCCTAATTTCATTTCACTTCCATCTGCGTAATCTGTATTTCCTATATATTGGACTTCTTTGCTGTTCTTTAAGCGTGCCCTGTGGTTTTCCATGCTGCTCCTGTTATAGCGTGCCCTGGCCTGCCTGCCCCGTTTCCCATGCTGTGCCTCTCCACGTTCTCCTTACCTCACTTAGCTCTGAATTCCGCACGATTTCATTATGTCCTGAGAGTAATTTTGCTCTGGTTCCCTCACCAGATCACGACCTCCTTGGGGACGGGGCCATGCCTTATTCACCTTTGATCTTTCATCACTCTGGACGGCGCTTTTACCTAGAAAGTAGTCAATACATGCGGAACTGAATTAGTTTATGTTGCCTTTTACTACTAACAAATAACATACTAGCAGGGAACAAATCATTTGTTCGTATATATTAATGGAGATCTCGCCAGGCATAGAAGAAGACTGAGGACTTAGGGGATCATGTTGTCCTTGAAGAGGTGGCATTCGGGTTGAATGTCTAGGTAGGGATCTTCCTTACACAGGGCAAATACCCAGTATTTGTTGGTTAAAGGGATGTTGAGTGAAATATGAAACAGTTTTAGAAGAAAGGGAGATGGCGGAGCATAGCCTGTTGTTATGAGTGAGAGCCTGGTGGAGAAGTGAAAGGCACCCTGAGCTAGGAGGAAATCTTTCCAAGCTTCAGTTTGCTCATCTGTAAAATTGGGACAACAGTGTCATCGCTCACATAAGCTTTTGGGGGACAGTTTAATGAGATAACATATGTAAGGTGTTTGGCACAATGCCGGGCATGCAGTAGGTCCTCATTAAATGTCAGTCGCTGCCGTGGCTCTTATTTCTGAGCACTGCCGAGAGAACAGCGTGTCGGGCTGGGAAGGGCTGCGCGCGTCCGTATGGGGAACTCCCGCCTCCGTCAGAACGCGGGCCTCAGCAGCTGCTCGCTCCACGGACATTTCAGGGTGCTGCCTTCTTCTTTTTAAGATTTTACTTATTTATTGATGATTTTAGAGAGAGAGGGTGAGAGCAGGGGGTGGGGAGGGGCAGAGGGAGAGGGGGAGAATTTCAAGCAGACTCTCCTCTGAGCATGGAGCCCGACATGGGACTCGATCCCACCATCCTGAGATCAGGGCCTGAGCCAAAACCAAGAGTCGGGTAGATGTTCAACCGACTGCGCCACCCGGGTGGCCCAGGATGCTGTCTTCTTTATGTGTGAGGAGCAGTTACAAACAAACCCCGACTTTTCTTTATAAAACTGCTTTGAAAATTCACGTCTAAGTATTTTTGAAATAATTTTTATTGTACAAATAATGTCTTTTAGAAATCTTGGAAAACATAAACAGAAAAAGAAAAAATGATGTATAATCCTGCATGGGCAAACACAACATTTCAGTGTAGTTTTTTGGTATTGTTTTCTATTCTTTTTAAATTGGACTTATCTTTAAATTGAATTTATTTTATAAATATAGTTTTTCATCCTGATTTTCCGTGTAGCAGAAATTTTCCATATTATTGCAGACTCTTTGTAAATGTTGTTTTTAATGATTATGTAAGTTTGCCCTGTTACTGTACTGTAGCTTATCTGTTACTTCATAATTGGATATGCAGATATGATATGATTCTTTCTAATTATTTATGAAGTCTTTATTAAGATAATTTTCCCTTCTGTGTGTTTTATTAAGATCTCTAGAGATACTTAAATATTTTGTAGGTGTAGTGCTTTAAATAGATGATGATATAATGAGCTGGCGGCTTAACGTATTTGCCTTTCATTCTGGTAGAACATGTTTACATACTTGGAAAGAACAAGGGAAAATATTTAATCTCCTGGTGTACTTGAATGATTGCTTATCAGAGACTCTGACCTGCCACTACGTAAATTAAGTGAGAAACAAGAACAGAGTTATACGGGTAGGAGACAGCTGAAGTGGCTCACGGGTTTATCGAAGTCCATCTGCAGTCTGTTGAGGAAGGGCTTGTTTTCTTGGTATGTGACAGGGCTTATTCAGTATCTGCTGTTTTAGCAGATCATTAATCTTTATAGTGGTGACACATGAGACCATTTTGACCTTTGTAATTGGACCATTATTCTGTATGGATGTATATGCAGAATGAAGAAAAGCTGAGTTGGTTTTTTTTTGCTAAGGAAGATGCTTACCTTGCTGGACATGTTGGATTGGCTGTTTTAAGATATTTGTGTTTTCCTCTATATTTTCATATGTTGGGGCAGTTCGGGTGGGCAGTGTGACAAAATGGAAAAAAAACAGAGTTTGAACTTGTAGTTCTGAGTTTGAATGTAATTTAGCCACTTAGTGTCTGAACGGCCCCAGGAAAGTCACGTGACCTTCTGAATGAAGCCTCAGATTCCCTCTTTGTGAAATGGGCACAGTAATGCCCAAAGAAGTCGCTCCGTGTGGTGGAAAGAGCACTGGATTTGAGAAGCCTGGACTTAAAATCCCGGTCTTGCTTGTGAGCAGTGTATCCCGTCTTGGATCCTGCGGTTCATCATGGGGTGCGTGTTAATATCTAGCGGTGTGACGGTGCTGGCAACAGCCCCCGACGGAGGGCCAGGCTCTTCCGCTGACCGCCTGGACATGCTTTGCACACACAGTTCCTGCCACCTTGGAAGTGGTTGCTGTTGGGTTCCTGTGCCCACCAGAGTCTCCTTCGACAGGGACACGTGCCACTGAACCCCCAGGAGTTCTCGGTCCTCATCAGCCTCTGTCATGTTCACCCCCCCATTTCTCTTCTTGAACAAACAGTCATCTTTTGGCTTCTTGAGTTTTATCCCCAACGTCTGGCATTATTTCTTTTCAAACTCAATTTTCTACTTCTTCCTTTTCTTCCTGCCCTTGACCTCAGTGTTTCCCAGAATGTTGTCCTCGGGCCCTCCAGTATTCTGTTGTCACCTGTACGCTGTACTCTCGGGTGACTTTCAGGGCACCCAGGACCCTCCCTTCTTCCAGTGCTCTTGCCTTGTCACCCCCCAGCCGTCTTGGGTCTCTTCGTCCTTCTGGGCGGCTCCTCCGCACTGTAGACTCGGCGTGTGTGAAGCACTCTGTTGGGGTGCTGTGGTTGCTGGCCTCTGAGCTCCGGCATCTCCGTTCCAGTTGGCGTCTCTGTGGTGCACCTGGCCCGGACGCTGCCCACCCTGCCAGCGCCCGCACCCGCTCACTCAGCCGAGTCTCTTCGCTCCTAAATAGCGAGGAGACTTGTTGGACTGTGGCGCCCTTGCTCACGCCCATAGGGATGTGTGTCCCAGGGCCCACGCCACACCTGGCACGCACTGTTGTCATCGTTATGGTTTTCATTGATTTGTTTGATCATGAAGGTACACATGACATAAAATTTATCATTTTCACTATTTTAAATGTATAATGCAGTGACATTGAGTACATGACACTGTTGTGCGGTCACCACCACCGTCCGTTCCTAGGACTCTGTCTTCTCAAACAGCAGCTCTGTCCCCGTTAAACACTAACTCCCAAACTGCACCCCCGAGCCCCTGGTAGCCTCTGCCCTGCTGTGTCTGTGTGAATGGGACAGCTCCCGGGCCCTCCTAGGAGTGGGCTCATGCAGTCGTTGGCCCTCTGTGACGGGCCCTCACCGAGCACATGCCCTAAGGCTCATCCGTGCTGTAGCAGGGTCAGGATGGCCTTCCTTTTTTAAGGCTGAATGCTGTTCCCTCTTATGTACAGACCACATTTTCTTTATCCATTCGTGGATGGACACATGGCTTGCATCCACCTTTTGGCCACTCTGATTCATGTTGGCGCGCACACGGCGTGCGAGTGTCTGTTTGAGCCCCTGTTCTCACTTCTTTTGGGTGTCCGCCCAGAAGGAGGGATTGGTGGCTCACGTGTAACTCCAAGGAACTGCCCTACTGCGATCCTCAGGGGCTGTCCCGTTTTACCCACTCCCACGGTCACGTGGTTGCCTTTTGCCTCACTCTGTCACATTGCCTTGTATGACAAAAAGAGAAAATAAGTAATGCACACTTCAGAGTTGTTGTTTATGATGTGTATGGCCGCAGAGCAATGGCATGCTCCTCCACAGCTCCGAGCCGGAAGCTGGGCTGGGGCCTCTGCTAGGTGGGCGGTGGGGGCCTGCGCGGTTCAGCACAGCCTGCGGGTGGGGGTGGTGGGAAGGTCCAGCTGCCCGGTTCCCGGTGTCCCTGAGGACTTGCATGTCACGTCTTTCAGCATGGGCTATATCGCTGATAAAGACGACCTGTCATCTCTATCTTCAGTTTATTTAGAAACGAGGTGGGCGAAAGGGGGGCCTGTTGATTGGGAACCCACAAGAGATCTCTCAGCATCATAATGTTGAAAGATCAATATTATTCTTAGGAAGGCAAGTCCAGGGTGAAGTGTGGTTCTTAGTTCTGTAAGTGGAGGCATCAGAATCGATTCTAAAAGTGTAATTTCAGGGCCCCTGGGTGGCTCAGTCCTTGAGCGTCTGCCTTCGGCTCAGGTCATGATCTCAGGGTCCTGGGATCGAGCCCCGCATCGGGCTCCCTGCTCGGCGGGAAGCCTGCTTCTCCCTCTCCCACTCCCCCTGCTTGTGTTCCCTCTCTCACTGTGTCTCTATCAAAAAATAAATAAAATCTTTACAAAAAAGAGTAATTTCAGATTGTATTGGGCCACACCTGTACTTTTTTCTGCTGTATTCTTTTATTTTCTTCTTCCTTAGTTTTTTATTTCATATTTGGAAGAAAAGGTGTGCTTATTTCTCTTCTTCTTCTTTTTTTTCTTTTGCCAGCAAAGCAAGGTTTATTGTGTGATAGTAAAGTGATGGTACAAAGCTCCCGAAGAGGGAGGGGACCCAAAAGAGGGTGGCCCCTTTTTTTTTTTTTTTTTTTTTTTGCTGCTTTCTCTTCTTTCGTTTTCTACCTATTTAGAATATCGTAACTTACTTAATGCAAACACGGTTGTCTCAGATTATTACTTTATAGGGAACACAAAGAGCTAAATGGTGAAATTGTGATGTGCTGGTTTTTATGCCAGTGTCAACTCTTGAAATGGCAAATGGCCTGTGGCTTTTTTTTATGGTCAAAAGTTTGGGCGATCAGATTTTCTGCTCCTATAAGAAACAATATAGTTAGGTGGCAACTTTCTTTACAAACGTTCTCTTTGCATGATTTCTTTAATTTCTGGGATGGAAAATAACTCTCAAGGGCATTAGGTGCTCTAGCTTGACTCAAATAATTGTTGGGTGTCCTGATCAAGATTGGACAAGATTTATAGTGATGTTATGGGCTGAATGTTCATGTTCCCCCTCCTAAGTCATATGTCAAAGCCCTATCCACCCCAAGGTGATTTGGAGGTAAGGGCTTTGGGAGGTGATCAGGTGTACATTAGATCTTGAGGGGGGACCCTGAAGGTGGGATGAACGCCCTAGGGGAAGAGGAACTACACGAGAGCTCTTTCTGTCTGCGCACACATGCGCCGAGGAAGGCCTTGTGAGGGCACCGTGGGAAGGTGCATATGCTGCAGACCAGGATGTGGGCTCTCACCAGGGGCGCCCAGCCTCCAGAACTGTGAGAAACACGTGCTTATGGTGTAAGTCAGCCTGTTTATGGCATTTTGTTATGGCAGCCAGAGCAGACTACAGCAATTGATTTTTAGTGAAATAAATGAAGAGTCATCACTTCCCTCTGACCAAATCATATGCTTATGGGAATGTTCGGATCTATCACAAGCTTCATTCCAGCTTGGCTTGTGGAACACGGGTTAGTACCACTGTGGCCTTGTGTTCTTCCGTGTTTGTTGTCCTGACGCTGGGTTTCTGTGGTCAGGCCTGATCTGTGGGGGCAGGAAGACTTGGTCAACTCGGATTGGAACTCCAACCTTGTTCTTCTCTTGAGCAAATCGTTTCACCTCCCCAAACTCATTCAGTATTTTTGCTTTGAGATGTTTTCAAACATAAAGGTACAAAGAATAATAAAATGAATTCCCATTATCAGTCACTGGAGTCAATGGTTAGCAAGATTTCTATACATTTACTTCATCTCTTGCTTTTTTTATTTGCTGAATTATTTTAAAGAAAACCCCAAGATATCATTTTATTTCATGCCTTCATTCCTTAGTATGCATTACTAAAAAAAGGACATTTTCCTATATGACCACAATGTTAATATTACACTGAAAAATTAATAAGTTATTTTGGTAGCATTTCATATCAATCCACAATCACATTTCCCAGATTGTTGTCGAGCTAGTGTTTATCACCTTCAAGAGGGGGATAATGATACTCCCCACCCCCTTTCTCGCCTCTGAGCATCTCTACTTTCCTTCCCCAGACAGGAAGCCTTCCTTGTCTGCCTGGCAAACCTGGGTCCATCCTCCGTCCCTGCAGCAAATATCAGTCTCTGAGGCGTCTTGTCTCACAGAGGGGGGGCACACGTGGGAGGCGTATGTGAAATATTTGGCAGTCGCTGCCCTGCAAAGCCAGGGTCACCCTCCCCCACTGCAGCCAGAGCCGTTTACTACTTGGCTCTTTCCCTGCAGAGCCCCTGTGCTGCCCACATCCGTCACGCCTTCTGACGTTTTCCATCTTAGTCTGTTCCCTCTCACACGTGCCTTAGGCAGCTTCTCTGCCAGGTTTTCTTCTGTACGTACAGCTCATGATGATATATTAGCGTTCCTTCTATGTCCCTCCTCCCCCACCCCCCCACCGTGGGCCTCGGACATCAGATTTCTTCAGTCGCCGTATGTCCTTATTCTTGCCATTCTTTCCCTGCAACAGCAAGACCTCCAAGTACTGTCCTCATGTGTCTGCCTCCGGGGTCTGGTGGCCCTTGACAAAGACCAGTATTGCTTCTTCCTTATGAAGCCTTCTTGGCCAAATCAGGTTTCCCGCGTGCTCTTCTCCCAGACTCTGACCCTGCTTCTGTGAAGTCACTTACGAGGAATTGTAACGTTCTGTTTTGACATTGTGTTCTCTGTCCACGTGGGACGCCCGAAGCGCCGAGCCCTCGGTGCTTCTGCATGAGGGGAGCTCAGTGCCACTGTCCTCAGGGCTCTCGTTGCTGGCTAGTCTGCACCGTGTGGATAGAGAACATGTGTTCATTTTGTTCTTTTATTTTCCTCTTTTTTGGGGGGGGGTGGGGAGAGGAAGAGGCGGGGGAGGGGCAGAGAGAGGGGGAGAATCTCAAGCAGGCTCCATGCTCAGTGTGGAGCCCGACTCAAAGCTCGATCTCACGACCCTGAGATCATGACCTGAGCCGAAATCAAGAGTTGAACGCTCAACCAACAGAGCCACCCAGATGCCCCTCTTTTATTTTACTCTTGAACAAAGAATGATTCTTTGCTAGCTTTTTGAAGAAATAAGGTCAGCCTTATTTCAGACACAGAAATCCTTTAACACCTTCTGTCTTCTGAGCACTCTTGACAAGTTAGGGAGGAAAAGATGATAAGACTCTCCCTTTAAGGAAATTGTAGTCCAATAAACTGTATTTTTAGCTACTATACCTTAAACAAAATTTAAAGGAAAAAATCAGTTACTATCTCACCACTTAAAAAAATTTTGTAAGTTGACCCTTTTGTCAAGGTCTAGAGAGACAGAATCTAGTAGCAGTGAGCACCCCGGCCTCCAGATTCTGATCTCTAAACACTATTTCACACTAGAAGAATCCAGGGCTGCTTGGAGTAATGGTTTGATTCTGGGTCTGGGGCTGAACATAAGCTAGAAGGAGCAAGCTGTTGATGAATAACAGGGCCTTATCTAAAGGACACAGGAATCAACATGAAGGGGCTCCGACTGGACAAAGATGGGGCAGTTTGACCATCAAGAAAGAGTGTGATGGCAATCAGTTGAAATACCAAATATATAAAAATCCACCAGTTTGCAGTGATCCTAAGTCAGGTATAAGTCTCTGGTCACTGTTGGGGGTAGTTCTCTACTCCAGGAAATACATGGAAAGTCTGTTCGCTAACCCTCTTTACTCTATCATTGTGTCTCAGGGGGGCCAATTGGTTGATGAGGAAAAAAAAAACCCTTCCTTATAGACAAATTCTAGGTTTTAGGTACAGAGAAATGAAAGAATTACAAAATCACCATTTTGTCATCCTTGATAAAATAATAAATCCGGGCCACAATGTATAGCAGATGCTCAAATCCATGAGGAAAAAGGTTGATGGGACCTTTCCAGTGGGTGGGCCACACCAGCAATCGCCCAGGAGCATTTTACTCTGGAAACCGCACTATTGTGACCTGAAGCTGAGAAGCAGCCTGAGTTCCTGTGCCCTGCAGAAGCTCCAGAAGGCGTAGGTGCTCTGGATGGCAGTGTGATGAGAAGGGTAGGAGCAGGAGAATGTGCTGATAATCGTCTCAGGAGCTGAGTACATCTCCGCATCTCCTCCCCGGCTCCTGGGGCAGGTGGCTTTCCACCTCAGCAGCAGATTAGCGTTTCACCTGCCGGAGAATAAGAAGAGTGATTGGCTGGAGCCCCCTGGCGCAGCTGGCAGGGAGGGCCCCACTAACGTCAAGGATTTTGAGATGTGCACCTGCTCCCCTGGCTTCTGCAGAGCCCCGACGATGCCCACAGCAGGTTCATCCCCCACGTGGAGAATGAGCAGACCCAAAGGAGGGGCCGGAACACAAAGGCCAGGGCTTCCCTGGCGAGCTGGCCCAGCAGGAGGAGCTGGCGGCCGCTGTGCCTCCCTGCCGGCACTCACTTCTCTGCGGAGAAGCCAGTCTGTAGCTAAGCCAAGGAACCTGCTAGCCTTGCAGGTGGCACTGAGCTTCGCAAGGAGATTCGTTTCCATCTTCACTTAAGCGGGGTTTACTGAGAGGGCGTAATTCGACTTAATAGGATACCTGGACCGGGAGCACTGCACGTACCTCAGACAGCTTAGGTCATTTGCGCGCTGTCGGCTGGAGCCCTTCAGGAGATTCATCATCTGTACATCGAAGACGATGTCATTATTTAAATAATTTTGTTCATCTTGTGGAGGAGCATTACTGTGTCGTATCCAGGATTAATTCTGGTTGCTTTCGTGCCCTCGTGTTCTCCCAAGAATGACAGGTCAGACACAGGAGATGCCTGTGGCCGCCGCTTATCAGTTCCAATGTGTGTCCTTGCCTGGATATTTGTTATTTCTGCTCCCCGGTCTTTGAGGAGCACTGGAATCACTTTGCAGGCTTTGCCTGTTCTCTGGCAACTCTGTCTCGTTTCTCCCAGTTCTCGCCATCTCACTGCACGCCGTGTGCTCTTCTGCAGTCGCTGCTTTTTAGTGCTTTGGCTCTCTCCATTCCTAGTAGTTTCTTTAGAGGCAGCCATTGGCTCAGAGAGGTTGAGTGACTTTCCCTAAGGCAGTCACACCTCCCAAAGGAGGGACTAAGCCAATCCCTATGAACCTGGGTCTGACTCCACTGCCCCAGGCCTCACCGGGTGGGAGTGCCGCGTCCCTCTTTGACCGCGGTCCCCAAGCCCTCCCCCTTTCCCCGCAGGCCATGGCCGAGAAAATAGAGTTCAGATGGTGTGAACTCCCTGTCCCACCCCGTCCCCAGTCCCTGCTTCTCTTCATTCTTCTGAAGGGATCAGTGAGAAGACCACAGGCATAGGGCCAATACAAGGTCTTGGAGAAGCCCTTTAACTCAACTTGGTCTCAGGCTTTGCGTTTGCCAGACAGGGTATCGAAATGCTCGTCTTCTTGAGTAATTACGTGTCTTGGGGTGCGGAATGTGCTCTTGAGCTCTAGAGTGTTATGAAGTCTGCGAGCATATGTTTAGAGCATGTTGTGGACGATAAGCAAGCATTTTCTGGTTCCTCTTCCCTTCCCTCCTAGCGAAGGGATGGGGATGGGGCAGAGCAAAACAGTCTGATCTCACAAAGCTCTGTTTTTGTACCAAAAATGTTGACGTGTAATTATTCCCTTAAATATCTGTTATATAGATGGACTATAAACTCCTTGGGGACAGCGCCTGGCATTTTGCTTGGTACCTAATAATTTGTGGAAGAATATTTGTCAGGTAATAAAATATACCGATTCACCAGTCCTGCCTGCCCACTGACTTTCTTGGAATTTGATAAGGATTTATTCTCTTGGGAAATGAAATCTTCTATAAGACAGTAACTTCCTTTTTTCCTGTGTACCTCTAAAATGGAGCAGTTGCTAGTGATTATTTAAATAAAGTGACTAAAGCTTCTGCTTTTTGTCTCTTGTGATCAGTGCCCCTTTATTTCTGTCAGAAGATTGGACTCAAAGGACTGTCATGGATTGGGTTAAGAATTATATTTTGCTCAAACCCCTCCCGCCCCCCCAAAAAACCCCAAGCCCCCTAAGTTTTGTTAATTAACTTTTTTTTTTTTAATTTCTCTTCAGAAAAGAAAGATGTGACTCAGAGTCTAGAGAACTACACATGCAAATGTCCTGGGACAATGGAGCTCCTCACTCTCCCCGGCGGCCCCACCCTGCCTCCAGTGCCCTTCACCAAACTTCCCATTGTCAGGTAAGGCAGGCCTGCCTGTGTGCAGATCGGGCCCTTCACTGCCAGCGTTTTCTACAGATCTTTACAAGACTTTCCTTTTTTTTTTTTTTTAAAGATGTTATTTATTTATTTAGGGTGGGGTAGGTTGCGGGAGGGGCAGAGGGAGAGAGAGTCTCAGGCAGGCTCCACGCCCAGCTCGGAGCCCAACACGGGGCTCGATCTCACAACCTGGAGATCATGACCTGAGCCGAAACCAAGAGTCAGACACTTAACGGATTGAGCCCCTAAGGCGCCCCAAGAGCTTCCATTTTGGATTGGCTAGGTGTCTGGTTCATTATCTCATTAAGGCTCCACAGCAGCACCAGGAAGTGTAAGTGTTGTGTAGAGGAGAGCATCGGGCCAGGGGTATCTTGGCCCTGCCGTGGTCATGTGTCTGTCAAAAGGCAGAGCCAGGTGCAAACCCTGGTGTGCCTGGTTCCAGAGCCCACGTCATGACCTCTGCTGTGATGCCCTGAGCCTGACCTTGCCTCTTCTACTTACAAGCTTCCAGTGGTTGCCCGCATTCTTAGACCATAGGCCCCTACAGCCCAGGAGTGGGCATAGCTGCTCGTATATTCTGTGGTGCCTTTGCTAAGGCTCTGCCCGCTCTGGGAGTCATGCTTCCTCCTCCCCGTTGTAATCTGTGCACGCTCCTGCTTTCAGATTCATTACAGACCCCATTTTTAGGAAGCTTTTCCTGATACTTCCTCCTGCTGTCCACCATCTGCTCTTGGGTAGAAGAGTCCTTGGATTTCCAGAGCACCTGCTGCTTACCTCTCTCCCAGTATCTGCCACTGTGTCCAGTCCCTCTGCACAGCTCGCAGGGCTGGGGAGACTGAGGGCCCTTTGGCACATGCAAAGTGCGTACTTAAAAAGGGTTTATGAGCTAATCTCATGGAATGATTTTAGAATTTCTGAAAGATTTGTTTGAAGACTGAAAAGAAGCAGTGGAAATTTGACATTTTGCCATTCATAGAAGTGCTGTGACTGTAGGATACCATGTGATGAAGATGTGACCATCTCTGAAGCACTCCCGGCTCGGCTTTTGCTCCCAGATTTCGCTCAGCATTGCAATACGGCTGGGAGGGCCTACAGAGTTACTGAACAAGTCGCTTAACCCCCCTGGGCATCCGTTTGCTTAAGAAGTTTTAAAACCCACGGCACTAGGTTATTAGGAAAAGAACATGTCCAAGTCTGTGGTGCCGAGCTTGAGAACTGCGAGTTGGCTTTCTCCTTGCGTTTTCCTGGAGGCCGGTGTAGCACTGCCACGTGAAATGGTTTTGTTGCCAAGGTGAGGATTGTGTGCCCCCTGAGAGGTGGGACAGAAAGGGTCACTATGCACAGAAGTCCCTAGCAGGCTACCCTTGAATTTTGAGATGTCCTGATGGGCATGCATGGAGTAGTTTATCAGGCACAGTTGGCAAGCTGCCCCATCCCAAAGCCTAGGCCGTGGTCTGAAGAGGTGCTCTTGCTACTACTTGGAATTTCTCAGAGCAGACCTGCAGCCCCCGGCGTGGAGGGCCCCTGAGGAAGTGTGCTGTAGTTTTGTTTTGCACTCTGCTTCCTCGTGGCTCATCCAAACTCAGGAAGTCAGGGTCCTTGCCGGGCCTTTCTGTGTTTAAGTCTTCAGGTAGAATGTATTTGATTTGGGATTAAGTGTATGGTACGTATTTTTTTTAATTAAAATCTAGAAAAGCCTTTCTTAATAATTTTTCATCTTCATCATGACCTGGATCATTCTTAAGTTTAGGCAGCCTTGCATAATAGAACATCCTGAACCTAACAGAACATTCTAGGATTTTGATGCTGCATCTGGATCCCCAAGCTGTCAGGACTTTTGTCAGTGGAGCTGGGTGGGTTGGTCCAGGCAGGTTATTGGGACTGAGGAGGAAAAGTGCCTGTGCTCCACCCAGAGACACCAGAAGGGGACAGGCTGTGTCACGGACGCAGCCCTGGATGGAAGTTAGAAACTTTGGGTTTATTCTTCACTAGCGTGTGGCCTGGGCTCTGTGAGCCTCAGTTTCCTAATCTTTGAAATGGGCTTAAAAATTGCTCCTCATGGGGCTATTGGTTTTGTTTTAGCTGAGCTGATGCATATAAAAGCATGGAACACAGTGGCTGGTACATCCTGAGCACTCCATAAATCTCAGTTTTCTCTTGGAGATATTTTATACCTACATTTTCATTATTATTGTTATTGTGGTTGTTATTATTTAGAGAGAGAGGGAGAGCACGTGTGTGCAAGCAGAGTGGGGAGCGGCAGAGGGAGAGAGAGAATCCCAAGCAGATTCCACGTCCAGCCCGGAGCCCGAGTCGGGGCTCGATTCCACTGTGAGATCATGACCTGAGCTGAAGACAAGAGTCAGAGGCTTAACCTACTGAGCGACCCAGGCGCCCCAGTACACCTAAATTTTCAAACAGTGCACTGATTGAAAAAATACTGTGATGTTAACATTTTAATCCCTTAGCTGCCTAGAAACATAACAACAGATTGGGTGGAAGCATAATAGTCTAACTTTTTGGCAAATACTATTAAATTTTCGGTGACCAGTTTTTTGGCGTTGTATCTCTTTCACTGTCAGGGTCTGTGTGGCCTGTATTGGACTGTTTAAGAAAAACTGGTTTTATGTACTAGCCACCTTGTGTCAACATGTTCTTCAGGTTCTTGGAGACTTTCAGCTACAGAAATAAGCCTTTTTTGTCCCAGTGACTCACTGATTGCATCACTCATGCCTGGTCTCATTAAAAACTAGAGCTATAGACTGCATGTGATCAGGTATAGGAAGCCTCGTGGATGGGATTTTTACCCCACGGTAGCATTAGCACCACTGGCAAAGCGTAAGGAAATGCCTTTGGAAGATTTGGAAAATCGGTGTATCTCACCGTCCGCTCTGCTCCCTGTTGCTCATAGAACAGAGCCCCACATGCTTGCCTTGCACGGCTTACAAGGCTGCCCGTGGCCTGCTCTGTCTCGGATTTAATGTGAGCTCCTCTTCCTCTGGTCCTGCCAGTGCCACACACCTTGCAGAAGCACTTGGAGTCCCAAAGTGTGTGACGGAGTTTTATTCCTTTGTTCTGGCTTCATCTTCTGCTTGAAATGTCTCTGCTGCCCTGACTCTGCCTATTGTTACTTAGTCATCTTTCAAGATTTAGTTGAAGGATTGACTCCTCCATTGGCGTTTTCCTAACGCCGCCGGATAGAAATAGGTACAGCTTCCGTATACATTGCAAATTACCTCGGCTGCAGGTTGGCTGTGGATAAAGGGGCCAGAGCTCTTTCTCTCCTTCAGGGGAGGTCACAGTGAGAGGGCACTGCCTGTGAACGAGGAGGAGGGCCCTCACCAAGGACCCAAGTGTGCCTGAGCCCCGATCTTGGACCTCCGGCCTCCGGAGCTGCGAGAAGGAAATGTTTGCTGTTCAAGGCCCCCGTCTTTGGTGTTCTGTCATAGCAGCCTGAGCTGACCCAGACGAGCACTCCGATGGCCTGGATAGTCCCAGCCGTACAGCGGGGAATGTCTGACGTTGTGGGTGGTCTGCATGTCCATCAGGCATGAGTGTGATTTCTCAGGAGTGAGCTCTCGACGGGAGTTAGGCAGCAGAGAACTCAGAGCTGCACTGTCGTGTGCAAAAGCAAACAGAGATGGAGGGTGTCCTGGGATGCCCCTGGAAGCTGGCAGACCCACGTGACTGCTGGTCAGTACTCGGAGCGTGGCGGGCCCTCGGAGGGTCTGTGCACTGTGGTTGGCGTATGGCGTTGCCACCCTCCTACAAACTCAGCCTTCCTTGTGCCCGTCCGCGGAGGGCCGATGCAGCACTGCAGACGAGGACAGTGCTCCAAGGACCTGTGCCTGGAAACAGGGACTTTATCAGTTTAATTAAGAAAACATCCCAACCAGGCATTGAAGAGCTCAGCAATAGGTACATCTGAGTACTATGCTTCTGATATGCGTCACAGAATGAGCTGGTGGGAAAATGCCCACAGCCATGCATAAGTGACCAGACCTGCTGTGCAGAATTGTCAGACACAAGCTACTTTGATGTTGGTGACGCCTCCTGGGTACAGCTGTGGCTTTACAAGAAGTGACTGGAGCCATTGCTCCTGTTGAGGACTTTCCTAGTTTTGAACAAACCATCTCATCGGCTTACAGGAAGACACCTACCTGCTCTGTGGGCATGGGAGCATGACCTGGGCTCATCCAGAAATGGTTTAAAGTAATGATGATGCAACTTAACAAAAAAAGGGGGGGGGGCCAAAATATATCCCTGCTGTAATTCTGTTCTAGAATTCAATGAGTCAAATATTTATTGAGTGCCTGAGATGTGCTTGGCCCAATGGTGAACTCTGGGGCTTCAGTCCTGATCAAGCAAGGGCCAGATTCACACCAGATGGTCAAGCAGGAGGCTGCCAAACCCATACCTAGTTCCTGCTGGCCAGAGCAAGCACATAGAAGTCCCATTAAAACTAGAAGCCCTCTTATATTCCTTCTAGAACTCTCCATAGAATGGTAATATATACAAAAGCAAGTAACAGTCATGGAGACTATTCACATATAGCAAGTTGTGAATTCTTAAAGAAGAAATGGTAGTAGAGCTAAAATGCCATTTACAGTGAACCAGTGGGGCTTTCTGGAGGGGTGGACTGGAGGCGGGCTGGAGGGCGTTCGCTGGTTGTTTTTTGATGAGCTAACACTGAGCTCCTTCAGTCTGGCAAAGAGCTCTGGAGTTAGTGAGGGTATTTTAATTGATAAGGACCAAACCCTTCAGTCAGAATGACCTTTGAGTGGCTTTTGAGTGGCTTTGGTGCTTTTAAAACTTAATGATTTAGTTATTTATTTTTAGAGAGGGAGCCCATATGTGCACAAGCAGGGGGAGGGGCAGAGGGAGAGGGAGAGAGAGAGTCCTCAAGCAGTCACCCTGTTGAGCACGGAGCTGACGCAGGACCCTGAGATCACGACCCGAGCCGAAACCAAGAGCTGGATGCTCAACTGACTGAGCCACCCAGGTGCCCCAAAGGTTTTATTTTTACGTGATCTCTACACACAACGTGGGGCTCAAACTCACAACTGCAAGATCAAGAGTTGCATGCTGTACCGATTAAGCCAGCGAAGCACCCCTAAAACTTTTAAGTTAATTATATTATTTGAGACAGGATTACACATATTTATTCAGAAAAGGGCTTAGAAGCCCATGATAGTTGGGGCGGTTTTCTTGGTTGATGAAACAGGACAGTCGGCCTCCCAGATCCCAGTCCAGGTGGGGCTCCCACGACCTCATCAGGTGCAGTGTTGTCCGGAATCTTCCCTCACACTTGTGTGATTGCCATGCCTGCAACATCCCTGACGGAGCTCACGCTAGAGCTTCATGGGGATCGTGAGAAGCATGTGGTCCAGTCAGGAGTGAGAGTGGGGTGCTCACTGACCTGGTGGTGTGTGCGCTCTTTCCAGCCATGTCCGTCGCGCCCGGCCCAGTGTGGGGCACATGTGGCCATTTGAGTCACTGCTCATCTGTGCAGAGATACGCGGTAGGCTCTTAGATATGCTTCTGCTGTGGAGAAGGTAGATGGATTCAAAACCAAGTGAGGGAAGGTAAGCCGCTTTCCCCAACACTCCCGTCGTCCGTGTGTGTCGGGTCAGGATCCCAGCCAGTCCCCTGCAGGGCCCCACTCGGTCCCCGTCAGCCACAATGAGCTGAGCACAGCCGGCCTTTGACGTGGGGCAGTTTTCAGATGGAATCTCTACTTACAAGCCCTGCTTTGGACACTTGACCCCTGGAACTCTGCTTCCCTGTTGGCAGCTTCATAGACTAAATGTGGTCTTACTGGTTCTGCAGGGATTCATGCTAAAGGAGCTATGTGTCCTGTAGGTCAAGTGCCTTGAGTGATTGTTTTTCCCATAGGATACACTTTATAAGAAGATATTTGATGCTAAGTTTCGAGTTATGCGTGAACCCTGTGGCCACTGTTGGGTTACTTTTCTGGCTAACCACGTCCTTAGAATTCCTTTGCATGTTTTAAGAGCCTTTGATGTGATCTGGAATTTCTATGCTGGTATAGATGAATCCAGTAGAAACACAGATGACATCTCATTTTTAGGTAGTGACCGTGGCATGTCATAGAAACCTATTTGTGTTCCAAGAAAACAGACTCATTTTACACATGAATAAACTCTTAAGGCTCAGATAGACTGTGCCTGGTCCAAGGCTCAATAGCCTGCTTGTAGCAGGGTTGGGACCAAAACTTCATTTCTTTATACAAGTCCAGAGTTAGAGTCTTTGCCCCAGGGGCTTTGCTGTCTGTTTGTAAACAAGTGTTGGTTTAAGGAGGGGAAGAGTAACGCTTTTGCAGCCTGCTCTGTGTGAGGCACTAAAGCACCTATTATGTGCTTATGTATCTTAGCTTGCTTCGTCCTCAAAGTAGCCTGCTACAATTTGAATATACCACTTCAGATACTCCTCCTTCTTTGCCTGAGTTTGGAATCAATAGGAACAAAGGCCTGTCTCAGACAGATGGAAGATCCGGTGAACAGCATGGCTCAGGTCTGGCCAGATGACGTTACCCCAGTGTCTAGCAGAGCTGGGTGGGACTCTGTGCCTCTTTGGGAGGGCCAGACCCCTTTCATTCTGCGTGGACAGCACGACAGAGAGTGCACCCCTGCGGGCAGGCGGGCCCCACGAGAAGGGGTTGAGCATTGCACACCCTGGTTCTCCTTCCAGATTGGCCCCCTCCCTGAAGAGGAGTGAGGGAGGGGCACGGTGAGGTGAGGACACCCTTCCCATGGCAGCATGGGACTAGGGAAAGGGGGTGCCCTCTTCCCCCACAGCATTATCAGGTAGCTGGTGTTTCTCCTGTTTTATGGGTGGAAAGATCGAGGTGCAGGGAGATGAAGTAGTCTGTGGCAGTTGTAGAGTGGGTAGGTCCTTCGGATAGTAGTCAGGGTCTGCACACCACCTAAATTTGCTTCTCGGGCAGACTGAGAATTACCTGCAGGGGAACGCCTCTGGACTGGGTGTGCGTGGACATGAGACCCACACCGGGCGTGCTGTCTCGGCCAGCTTTACGGTTTGCTCATCTTAGTCCCCATGCAGTGCACAGGTATTTTTTGCGTGCTTACAAATGGCTAGGGTATGCAACTGTTAGTAATAAACTGCTTGGGCTTGAGTTTGTACTTTTGAACGATTTGGAAGCTGAGTTAGAAATTCAACTCTTGGAGGTGCCTGGATGGCTCAGTCGGTTGAGCGTCCAGCTCTTGATTTTGGCCTGGGTCATAATCTCAGGGTTGTGAGATCGAGTCAAGTTCTGTGCTCAGCAGGGAGTCTGTTTGGGATTCTCTTCTCCCTCTGCCCCTCCCCCCCACTCGAGTGCACTTGCTCTCTCAGGTAAATGAATAACTCTTTAAAAAAAAATTCTGGGGGGGGGCACCTGGGTGGCTCAGTTGGTTAAGCATCTGTCTTCAGCTTGGTTCATGATCCCAGGGAGCTGGGATCGAGCCCCAGGTCGGGCTTCCTGTTCAGCGGGGTCGGGGGGAGCCTGCTTCCCCTTCTCCTGCTCCCCCTGCTTGTGCACATGCTCTGTCTCTCAAATAAATAAATAAAATCTTTGAAAAAATAAAAATAAAAAATTCAACTTTTGGGAGTTTATTCATTCAATATTTACCGAGGTATCTATTAAAGTATTGTACCAGGCACTGGGTGCCTGGGTGCCCCTGTCCTAGAGAGCTCACAGCTAAAGTGAAACAGATAAATTTTAAGTGATTCTGATCCTGTATGATTAAAGCTTAGCGGAAGGGTCCATGCAAAGACAAGGGAGTCAGAGCAGGTATACAAGATGCAGTCCTTGGCTTCGAGGACTTTGGTCTGCTCCCTTGGATTATTGTAGGAAATGGATGGAGTCATGTGTGTGGCCGTCAGTGACGGTCCAAGGAGGGGACGAGAGCTGGAGGCTGGTGCACTGCTTCAGAGTGCTTTGTCTTGAGGTTGGGTAACATCCCGTTGTATATATGTACCATAAAGATGCTGAGCATCGCTCACCATCAGGGAGGTGCACGTGGAAACCATGATGAGCTACCACCTCTCATCTGTTATGGTGACTGTCATCAGGAAGATGGGGGGAGGAGGAAGGGGACTTCATGCAGTGCTGGTGGGAGTCAGATCAGTCCGGCCACTGTGGAGATTCCTCAGAACATTAACAATAGAGCTACCCTATGATCCAGCAATCCTACTTCTTGGGTATGTATCCGAAGGGAATGAAAACAGGGTCTCGAAGAGATGTCTGCCCCGCGTGTTTATCACAGCATCATTCACGATGGCGAAGACTTGGAAACAACCCAATGCCCGTCAACAGATGAATGGATAAAAAAAAATGTATGAAAAGGGGCGCCTGGCTGCTCAGTTGGTGGAGCATGTGACCTTGATCTTGGGGTTGTGAGTTTGAGCCCCACGTTGGGTGTAGAGATTACTTAAAAAAAAAAAAAATCTTAAAAAAAACCTGAAAAAAGGCATCCTAAAGGAGCTGAAAGGAAAATAAAATGAAAAGCAAACAAAGGGCTCGGTCCTAGGAGGACATGCATGACTCCCTTACTGCCCACTGGCCTTACGTTCCTGTGAGGAGGCTACACACACACACAGGGCAGGAGCGCTGGCAGGGTCACTGCCAGGCCACCCCATTTCCCCACCTCAGAACATTTCAGATCCTAACCCTATTTGCCTCGCTGGTCATGGGAGGGGGGTCACAGGTTTAAGAGCGTAGTCTCTCCTGCTGTCACCGGCTTCCGGTCCGGCAATTTGGACAACTTCTTGTCTCTGTGGTGTCAGTTTCTGATCGATGATGTGGAGGCGTTAGTAATAGAAGCCAAGCTAGGAGGGTGGTTGGGATGTTTTGTTGAGACCATACATATGAGGTGGTGAGCAGGGGCCTGGGTGTGCTCAGGCTGCGCAGATTGGCGAGTCCCAAATAAACAGGAGCTACCCGATCCCAGTGTGAGGGGCGATGAGTTCACATCTGCGGCTGGGAGAGCAGTGTAAATACAGGCTGTGCTGGAGCGGGGGGTCAGCCTTGCTCTTCATGACGCAGACGGCACGATTAACCTCTGGCCCTCCCTGTTCTCCTGTGTGCTGGGGGTATGCCCGCCAGGAGGGAGAAGAGAACTGGCCTTGCTGAGCAGTAGGTCCCGAGCCCTGACGTGACCCCTCGCGGTAGTGTGTGAGGGAGGGCCCTGGGTGCGTTCTGTAGACCAGGAGCCCGAGGGTGGAAGAAGGCAAGGCACCCACAGGCATACAGCTGGCAGGCAGTGCCATGCGGATTTCGGCCTGGTCCTCGCGGCCGCTGGAGCTGGCGGGGGGGAGCGGCTGCTGTCCAGGATGGCCCTGAGTGACCACATGCGGTGATCTCCTGCTCTTCCTGCCTAGCTGGAGTGCTTTTCCCTCTGCTCTGGGATGTCCTGTTTTTCTGACACGTGGGTTTTGGTAGTATTTACGTCGAAACCGAGCTAACAAGGCAGTTGAAGTATTTTTTGTTCTGTTTGAAACACTAGGCATGTGAAGCTGTTGAACCTTCCTGCCAGCCTCCGGCCACAGAAAATGAAGAGCTTGCTGGGTCAGAATGTGTCGACCAAGAGCCCGTTCATCTACTCACCAATTATTGCGCACAACCGTGGAGAAGAGCGGAACAAGAAAATAGGTAGGTGCGTTCCTCCTGCCTTTCTGGCTGTGCCCTGCCGCCTGGCCTCCCGCGGCTTTTCTAGGTTCCGGTTCCTTCATGCGTGTCTGCATGGGCTCCGTCTCACTTTATGCAGTTTGCTGCCATTGTCAGAACTCTGGCCCTAGATCTGATTTTTTAAAATCGATTTCATCAAAGGTGAGTCTGCGGAAGTTCTAGAAACCAGAAGACCTCTGTTATCAGGGCTGAAGCAGACAACAGAAGAGGGATCGTTGGAGCCCAGAGTGACTTCGGGATCATCCGAGATCAGAGGGTGACTTGAGCTCAGACCTGCCTGGGGGGTAGGGGCAGTGCATGCCGGCCTCTCTTGGCCCTCGCAGCCCTGGCTTTGTTTGCCTGGGGGCTGAGGATGCCAATTCTGAGGGGTCTGGGGGCTCAGCAGGGACAGGTGGACCCATGTTTCGGGGTAGAGCAGGAGCCAGCATGCATTCTTGAGAATCTCTAATGCGCTTTTCTGTGTGTGCCAAGCTCCCCGCTGGGTCCCAGCCCTGCCTGCTCCCCTCCTCCCTCATGGCAGACGCAGGGCTCGTGAGCCACCCTCTCCGTCTTCCCGGTGCCTGGCCCAGCAGCGGGCCTCCCTCTTTGCCAGCTCCCTCTTCCGTGGGCCCCTGACATTTTGGATAATGGTGCTGATCACTGCCAGACATGAGCCTGTGTGTCACAGTGTCAAAGCGAAGGGGTCAAGAGGCCTGTCCTGGTGGGTACTTGCTGATCCTCTCTGAGGAGTTTCAGCACAAGACCTGAGAAGCTTTTGCTCTCTGCTTTGGAAGTGCAGGGCTTTCTTCTTCTGTTTCATTTCTACTCGTAATCCCTGTACCGTGAATATAGCAAAAAGGCAGCCTTACTTCAGGAGGCCCTACTTCCCAGGGTATAGGTGCCCTTGTGCCCTGGTGGTACCACCCACCCCACAGCGTGGACCTCGGCCCTCCGTGGCCTGGCCTGCCGTGCAGTCCTCGGCCTGCCTCTCTGTTCTCCGGCCTCTCTTACCTACCCCCTGCTCCTCAGACCCAGCCGCACGGGTCTGTTCTTGGAACAGAACGGTCTTGGTGCGGGCTGTGCCCTCTGCCGAGGCTCATCCCCATACCACCCCCAGAGAGGATGCTCCTCCCAGCACTCTGTGCCTTTGAGGCCCAGTTCTCTTTATAATACCTACGTCCACGTTCATGTTTCTGTTTCCCCTCTCTCCATTTGCTCCCCGCCGTACCGAGAGCTGCTGTAAGATTGTTGTACAGATGTGGGGAGGAATGGGTGGATATTGTGAGCCCCATTTTACAGATAAGGAAACCGAGATTCAGGGAGTTCAAATGACTTGCTCAAGAACTCAGAGCAGGCCTTGGCTCATGATGCATTTCGTGCTTATTGGCCGGCACCATGGGGCCCGAGGCCAGAGGGATAGTGTGAGCGTTATGCACCTCACATGGTCTCAGTGAAGAATTCCTACATGAATACCAGCACTAGAAATCCTTAGCATCTGGAAGCATCTCATAATAAACTTTATCCACAATTAGTAAGTTATTTGAACACCTTAAAAACAAAGTATTTCCTAAGTGAGGAGGTTGTTCCTAGGACAGAGGGCATGACTGGGATAGGAGCACTAAACTGACCCTAAGCTGCTCTCTTGTAGTGGCCAGCAGTTCTTATTCACACTGTGCTTTATGCAAGGGTGTCATAGTTCAGCTCAGTGTTCTTGGAGCAAGGGTGGTTTTCTCCTGCCTGCAGAGCACACATGGAAGGGGCCTGAGTGAGACACAGCACACAGCCCCTGCTCTGCACAGGGTTTCCAGGTCAGTGTAGGCAGCAGGTGGGGCAGAAACACACGAGGAGTGAGATGGCAGGATGAGATGTAGGTCAAGTTGTCTAAAACTGTAGGACTGTCACCAGCAGGACCTGCTGGCTTACCTGCTGAGCTTGGACGGACAATAAGCGCTGGTCCAGCGGGAGCGCGGACACCCCCGACTTTGGAAGGTGCCCCGGAGGCTCCCTTGATGGTGAGGTGGTCTCTCGAGAAGCAAGGGGTGGCTCAGGGGGCTCTGCTTGTTCATTATTTAAATCAAGAAGGCAATAGAAATGTGGGAACATGTCCTTGAAAAATAGCATCGGATTGTAAGTTCTGTTAGGTTTCTGAAATTAGGAGCCCCAAGTGTATAGCATACTGCACTACAGCGTTTGTGTGTGTCTGTGTGTGCGCACGCACGTGTCTGCGTGTGTGCACATGCACATGTGTCTGTGCATGTGCGCACGTGTGTCTCTCCATTGGTTCAGTCTTTTATCCAGCAGTAGCTCCCCTCGAGTTTCTCCGTGGCCCCGTGGTTCTAATGGCGACAAGGCAGTCATGGTCCCTGCCGTCGTGAGGTGTATGTAGGTAGAAGTTGGAGGGAAGTATTCAGCAGTACTTTCAAGTAGTAAGTACAAGTAAGTGGACCCATAAATAAAATAATGGCTAGTTCTAATTAGTGCCATTAAATAAGCAAAGGTGGGCTGAAGTGGAGAAAAATAGCTTCTTCTGCGGTGTGGAACCTTGCCTTTCCTTGACTTTAAATATATCTAATATATTTAAAACGATGAGACTTTGAGCTTTCTCTGACAGTGTTGGAATGTTTTCCATCTGCGTTCTGGGAAATGATTTTGCTTGTGTGCTCTTGCATCCATGGTATGGGCACGAGTTCCCCCTGCTGTGGGTCAGGCGTTGTAAGGGGCACAAAAACCAGTCCACACAGATGGTTACCAGTGGTCAGATACTGCCCCTCGGTCCTCTGACCCCGCCTGCCATTCTCACTGTGCTGCTTGGGCTAAAAGCCTGAAAACGACATTTCCCGATGCTGTTGGGTCGGTCACGGAGGCCCTTGCCTGGAATGAAGGTGCAGGAAGGCGGAGGCGGATCTGCTCCTGGGGGCCCCCCCACTGCTGATGGCTGCAGTGCCGGGAGATGTGGCTCTGCTCGGGTTGGTGATGGCAGCTGTGGCAGCCTTGGCTGGGGTGGCCGTGGCGCTGGCCCCATCTCCGTGGTCCAGCAGCGCCCAGCATCTGATAAGGTGCGAGTAAAAGCCAGTAAATGTTCATTAACGTGAATGAGTGACTAGCTAGCTGCAAGTGTCTCCTGGTTGTTAGGGCAGAGAGGCCTGACCAAGTAGGCATTTGTGGTGAAAATTTGTCTTTGACATTCTGATTTCAGTCTGTTGATTTTGAGATGGCTCACCCTCCTGCCCCCAGGGCCCCTGCTCTGGAGGACAAGCTTGAGAGGACTGGAAGCAGGGTAGCTGGGTGGGCCTCCTGGCAGACCGGGGAGGGCCAGGGGGCTCCTGGACCCGCTGCAGTGGACGTTCCCGTGAGCGGGGCCTGTCTTCCAATGGGAACTCTCCTTTGACCTCTTTGGAGGCGGAAGACTTGGGTCCTGTTCCAGTCTCTCTCTTATTGGCTCTTGATGGTGGGCAGATCACTCTCTGGGCAGACCTAGACTCAACATCAAGTTGAAGCTTATCTCCTTTGGGCCGTCTGGGAGTTTCTGGCTGTTCTTTCTGGTCTCATTGGGGTTGGCCATAAGCTTTCTCTCCTAAAGAATGTTTTGAGGAAACTTTCACCCATTTTGTTTAGAGAAACTTCCAGAGGTTGTTTGGGAGATGGGAGGTCTGAGACTCCTTCTCAGGATCAGCTACATGATTTGTGGTGCCCCTTTTCAGAAATTTCAGAAATTATGAAGACTTTGGAGCCTGTGACAGCAGAACATTAACCCTCCCCGCCCAAGCCTGGGCCCGTGTGGCTACAGCTCCAACCCCCCCGCCCAACCCCGCTAGAGCCAGTCCTGCCTCTTTAGTTTTTCCTCTCCAGTCTTAAATTGTTGAGGCTTCTTTTTATGAAAGTAATGCCCTGCACTTGTTGCAGAGGGCTTAAACAAACATCATCCAGTGATTTGTGTAACTGCATGATCCTCCAGGCATTATATCCCCAGTTGACAAATGAGAAAATTAAGACTGAGCTGAATATAAATGACCTGCCCTTGGTCAGACAGCTAGTAAGTGTACAGCTCAGTCTCCAGCCCAGGTTTCGACTCAAAGCTCAGGAATTTCTTTCTTTGTAATATGGCTTCTCATCACAGTGAGAAGCTCCTGTTCATCTGGGCTGAGGATAAATTCAGTGGATGATGCAAGATTTTTCTGAAATATAACAGAAGCCTCGGCCAAAATGCATGTTATTTGTTGAATACCCGCAGGTAGGAAAATGTAATTTATATTCTGTGGCTTCTAATATGTTTTCCACAGTATTCTCATCAGCGAAGACCTGCCTAGAGGTTTGAAGAATCACGTCTTTAACCTAAAATTCCAATCTCTATAAATGAATCTTTGTGTATAATTGGGGGAGTTATCATCACAGTAGGGGCGTGGAGTGTTTGAGAAGAAGAAACCCTTGGGGGCGGTTTCTGGGACCGTCAGCACTCCAACTTGGAATAATTTACCCATCTTTCTGTCTCCTTGTTGCTAGCGTTGCCACTGTCTCAGTTCAGCTCTGTGCAGAGGTGATGGTGGTGTACGTAGGTCCTGAGCTCGAGCACAGCGGGTGAAGGCTTTTCTGTCGTTTGTGCTAGGACTTTGTGACATGGCCAGGCTCAGTGCCGAGGTCGAGGTCAGTGTTGAGGTCAAGGTGGCCTGCACAGGCAGTGGGCTACAGCCTGGCCCTGCCGCCTCCCACTTGCCACCTCAGACAAGATCCCGTTTGCCCGAGTGCAGTAAGAGGACAAGAGACACTAACGCAGAGGGTTCTTCTGAGGGTCAGGGGAGGTAATATTCCTAAAGGACCTGGCAGCTATGGAGAGAAGGTTCTGAATAGCAGTTGTGTGCACTGTCCTAGGTGCTGGGGATGCAGCGAGAAATCACGCGTGCTTCCTACTGGGCAGGTCCCTCCAATGTTGGAGAAAGAGTGCTGTGTGGCTCCCGTGGGGAGGACCTGATGCTGGGCAGGTGTTGAACAGCCACCCACTGCTGTTCTCCTACGGTTTCTGGGATGGAATCTCGAGGAAGGGCCTCCCCTATGTGATCTGGCACACTGAGGCTTGGAGAGAGGAGATGGTCTTCTTTCAGACAGAAATAATCATGTGACCAGTGATGTAATCAATGATTTATCTTAGATATACCCTCGGTAGAGAAGGGTGATGCAAGTATAAATGGTTCCTTTCAGAACCCCAGGAAAATGATTTTTTAAATGTTGATTTTTTGGACCATGACAGAGAAAACACAGAGTTCCTTAGCTGCCAGGCAGAGCAACCTGTTAAAACAAGTGGTATTTTCTTTGGTTGTGCGAAGGGGCTGGGGGCTGCTGCTGGAGTCAGTGTGGGCTCAAAGATGCTGCTGAAGGGCCAGGTCGAGGTGCAGTGTGCTCTAGAGAATGGCTTCTGTGAGCCTGCCCTGGGGGTTTCTCCTGCCTGAGGGTCTGGGAAGCCCCGTAAGGAGGGGTGGGAGGAAGGAGGGAGGAGGCTGGGCTTAAGTCCCTATGGCCCCACTTACTAGCTCTGTGATTCCCAGGCACATGTATTAACTCGTTTGGACCCTGAGTGTCCACCCTCTAACAGTGGGGATTATAATACCTGTCTCACGAGGTGGTGATGAAGAGTAATGAGATAAACTGCTTGAAAGTGCCTCACACTGGACAATGCCCAACGCAAGTTAATTGATTGTGAAGTTCCTTGTGATTTGCCTAACAGGGTGTCTTAAAGGAAGTAGAGGGCCGTGGAAGTGGACGTGGGCACTGCTTTACTTTTCTCTTGTTTTGTAACAAATCACTACAAGCTTAGCGACTTAAGACAACACAGGCTTATTTTCTCATTGTTTCTGTGGGTCAGGAGTCCAGCATGTGTTTGCTTGGTCCACTGCTCAGAGTCTTACAGGCTGAAATCTGGGTGTCACGTGGGGCTGTGTCCTCATCTGGAGGCTTGACTAGGGAAGGATCTGGGTCAGGTTCCCTCAGGTTGTTCTTCATTCACTTCCTGTGGTTGTATCCCTGAGGCCCCTGCTCTCTTCCTGGCTGTTAGCCAGGACCCTCCCAGCTCATGGAGGCCCTCTCCAATCCTTGCTACTATGGCCTCTTCCATACACCCACTCATGCTTTGAATCTTTTCACTAAGGAGGGATGTGGGCCCCATAAGGGCCCACCTGATTAGATCAGCCCACTCCCAGGACAATCTCCTATTGATTAACTCAAAACCAAGTGATTGGGGACCTTTTTACAAAATCCCCTCACGTTTGTTATAGAACATAATCCAATCACCATATTCACGCTCGGGGAGAGGGTTACACAGGGCATGTACACCAGGACCAGGGGTCTCGAGGTCCTCTCCAAATTCTGCCTTCGAAAGGTGTTGGACTACAGCTGACCTGGGAGTGACCCAGGAGGAGACGCCACCATCTTCTCTCACATTCTTAAGGACGAGACAGGGGAGTCATTCTCTGTGCCACTTAATGTTGACTGCTGCACCATCTTCCTAAGTACCAGCCTCTGGACCAGTGAAGATCTGTGTGACTTATGGGTCCTTATCAGGAACAGCGCTATCTGGGTTGATTTCAGTTTTGTAAAGTTGCATTTGACACGCCGGCATGAATTCAGCCAGCTTAAGATGGCGAGAAACATCCATTACAAAGTATCCAAGTGGCAGTGATGACTTGCTTTTAGAGAAGGCTACAGTTACACTAGCTTTATTTTCATCTAAAGATGATCATAATGCTCACTGCTTCACTGGGAAAATAAATTGCCAGAGGAGTAATCTGAAACCATGTGAAATATGCAGAAACACCAACTAATGCATAGATTATTTTGTGTGTGCATTTCTAGATTTCCAGTGGGTTCAAGGAGACGTGTGTGAAGTTCAGCTGATGGTATACAACCCAATGCCATTTGAACTCCGAGTTGAAAACATGGTATGTATCACCAGTCAACAACTTGCCATGAAACTAAGTTTTTACTTAGTATTTGGGGCACATATCCTATGATATATGTCTGTTTTCATATTTGTTTTGCCAAAGATTATAAGGTTTCTGTGAAGGAAGACCACGTCTTGTCATGCTTGTGTCTTTAGTGCTCTTTGCTCAATGTTTGAATCAGTGAACAGACCCCTCTGATTTGAACACACATCATGTGTAGTTGATTGGATGTGAGATTTGAAATAATCATGTTGAAATTTACATGAGAGGAGCACAGGTTACAAAGTGTATGTTCTGTTGGCTACTGAGTATCAGCCTTACTTTATTGCTACAACATGATAAGATGGTCAAGGCCTGAGGGAAGAACAAGGTCTGCACAGTAGGAGAGTGAATTACCGCACCACCAGTGGGAGCTTTCTCTCAGGTCTGAAATCTACTATTCTGTGTCTACGTTTGTGTAGGGCATTAAAGGCTCACTTTGTAGTGCTGTTCACTGGAGCCACTCACCTAATTCCATAGTCAGTGGGAAGGAGATGTGTACTGGCTCTCCAGACTAATTCTGATGTCTCCGGGCCAGAGCCACCCACCTGCCATGAGGGTCCCATTTCTCAAGTCTCCTCTGTGCTTATTATGATGTAGCGCGGCTGGGTAACTATGGGTTATTACCTAGTACCATGTGTTGCTGTGTAGCTCTGCTTGGTACTATATGTTAGTACCTGATATTACATATTAGCATACAGTATTGCTTTGTGATTGTTTTTTCAGAGACTTGCAAAGGCTGGTTTTGATATAGTTCATGTTTTCTTTTAGAGTTTTATGACTCATGTTCAGAGTAAGGGGTGGGCTTTTTGTGAAGATACCTTGATGAGCGCTCATGCCACGTATCATGCTGTGGGCAGGGCACTAGGGGGACCTAGACCCTGTCATGGTCAGTGCTGTGGGTACATGAGGTGCTCCAGAGCCCACGTGGAGTGTCAGGGAAGGTTCCCTGGGAGAGACAAGGGCTCAACTGAGAAGATAAGGATGAGTAGGAGTTCACCAGGCAGACTGGTGGTTATTTAAGATGATGATTAGGCTCTCAGCATGAGACATAGGTTTCCAAAATTCATTAGAGCTCTGAGAATTTCAGCTGCATGTCAAGCCTACAGCCCTGAGGTCACTCAGAGAGGAAGCCAACAGGGATGAGTATTGTCCTCCTCCTGTCATGCAAGAAACTGCCAGCTTTAGGGTTTGGCTCTCAGGTCAGACCTCTTAATGACTTTCTGTCTCTTGGCTTGAACAGGGAATAATTGTTCAGAGGATTTTTCCCCCAAAGTGCCTCAAGTATCAGTTGCTTGCTGCTCTTTCTGACACTTTTTTTTTGTCTTAAAAAGTAGTTTTCAGGGGCACCTGGGTGGCTCAGTCGGTTAAGCGCCCAACTCTTGATTTCGGTTCAGGTCATGATCTCAGAGTTGTAAAATCAAACCCTGCTGCTTGGGACGCCTGGGTGGCTCAGTTTGTTAAGCATCTGCCTTCAGCTCAGGTCATGATATCAGGGTTCCTGGGATCGAGCTCCGCATTGGGCTCCCTGCTCAGTGCAGAGCCTGCTTCTCCCTCTCCCTCTGCCTCCCGCTCCCCCTGCTTGTGCTCTCTCTCTGTCAAATAAATAAAATCTTAAAAAAAAAAAAAAAAAAGATTGAACCCTGCCTTGCACTCTGTGTTGGGTGTGGAGCCTGCTTAAGATTCTTCCTCTCACTCTGCCTCCCCCGACCCCTGCACTCTCTTTCTCTCTCTCTCTCTCTCAGAAAAGGAAGCTTTCATTTTTATCTGGTTTAAAAGTAATATGTGCTTTTTAATAAAGAGTTAGGAAGAACAATGAATAAAATAAAAATTACTACTAGAAGGTAGCCCACAAATCATGGTCAGAATTTAAAAAATGAAATTATGAAATATTTCAAGCATTAAGAAATGAAATTATGAAATATTCCAAGCATGTGAAATGTTAACAGGGAATAATAAGCGCTCCTAATATCCACCATCCACATTTAATGACTGTTAACTGTTGGTCATATTTGCTTTCGCTATTTTAAGAAGAACTAAAATGCCGGTACATTCTGCCTGGAGACAGCAGCCATCTACGTGCTTTCTGTGCTTGCCCACCACCGCTGTCCTCCGTGTAGATCATTTCATGCTTTGGCTCAAAATGTGGCTCAGGTGTGCTCGTTACCACTCGAGCACCTGCTTCTGGGTGCTTTCTGTAGACAGGAAGAGCATGCATGCGTGTACACGTAGACATGTAATTACATATAAACCTACATGCATAATCTGCACACATGCACACACACCTGTGCCCCCCCACACATGTTCAGGACACACATGCAAAACCAGATCAGCCCGACTTCACCACGGAGCTGCCAGGTCTAGCCCATCTCCGCAGGGCCCTCTCTTGCCTTTGCCCTTTTCACACCCGTGTCCTTTCCCAGTGTGAGGACTGAGGTCCCAGCACCACGGTGCTGACTTCCTTGCTCAGTCATGTAGCATGTGGAGTAGGTTCAGGGCTGCGTAGGTCGCAGCCCTGCAGAAGACGAACCCCGGAAGGAGCCGGGGCCTCATATGTGCGTGCCCCTGCTCTGTGTCTCCACGGTGGGCTGCAGATCTCTGCAGGGCTGTCGTACATACACATCATTCATTGCTTTGTTCCCCCGCAGTGGACGTTTTTGATCTCTTAGTGAATGGTGTTTTTGTATTTTATTTTCTAATATTTTTTGTTTATTGCCAGATGATAGAAATACCTTTGCTTTTTTTTTATGCTGACTTTGTGACTTTGCTAAATGCAGTTGCCAGTTCAAGTTCCATTGCTGATTCCATCGGGTTTTTATGTTACAGTTCTGTTTTTTCTGAGTAACTGTCTGCATGCCTTTATTTCTGTTTCTTACGTATTGCACTGGGTAGGACCTCTGTTACAGTGTTGAGGAGAAGTGCTGAGCGTGGACATGCCTGCAGTGTTTACAATCATGGGGCAGCTCCTCGAAGCCAGAGGATCTGTCTTGTTCCCTGTCGAGCATAGCCTGGCACATAGTGAAATGAACTGATCATTCATAGATGCATTGAGGGATATTAATTGATGATATGTTTCCATATTTTATTTTTTCTTTATGTTTACATATTTTATTTTTTCTTTACATTTACATTCCAATTTGGTAAAGCAACAAAAAGCACGTATGAAAAATACAGCCAGGAGGGCTGACATCAAGATGGAGTTGTTCAGACACCCACTGTGCTTTCCATTTCAGGGCTCTTTGTGGTAAGCACGCTCTGGCCGTCTCTGTGGCTCTCGTGGACCTTTATGAAGCCACACATCGCTGTCCTCCCGGCAGTCCTGGGGTTTGCCCGTTAGCAGATGTCCTCTGCCTCCGGGGAACCGGTGATGCGGCGGGGGTTTGGGCTGTGCTTCTCATGCCACTGTTGCTCGCTCTAGGGGCTCCTCACCAGCGGAGTGGAGTTCGAGTCTCTCCCTGCGGCGCTCTCCCTTCCTGCTGAATCTGGTCTTTACCCAGTGACTCTTGTTGGGGTCCCACAGACGACTGGAACGATCACTGTGAACGGTAAGGAGACTTGCTGTCTGGTTTCAGGTCGAGCAGGGCTGCTGAACCCCTGTCCTGCCCCACTGAGGCCTGTCACCGGTCACCTGGTGTTGGTTCTCACCGATTGAGAGATAATGGAGCCATGGCATGGAAAGGAATGGCTTTGAGTGCATGGGATACAGTGGGCCCACAGTGTTCCTTACAGTGGGAGGGGTCCTGCTCTGTGTCAGGCCTCTTGTTCCTGTTCTGCTGGCCTCTTCCAGCGGGACTGCAGACATGCCCATGCAGTCCAGTCCTGCTGACTTCCTGGCTGCCTCTCGCTTGACCCGACCCTTCTCTCCCCTCTCGGCCACCCCCCTTCAGAGGTCCATGTATGCGCGCAGAATCCATCGCCCCCTCTCCGTTGGTTGTCTGACCCTCTACATCCTGCGGTTAGTTCTTATCACTCCACCAGAACTGCCGTCTCCGAGTCCCTAGCGAACCCAGTCTTGTCTGCCTCCGCTGCTCAGCCTCCTTGGGCACCGCTGCCCACCTGCCCTTGTGGGCGCTCGCCTCCTGTTTCTGTGAGGCGCCCCCTCTGCTCTCCTTTGCATGAAGCATCCTGCTGATGCCGCTTCTACACGCCCCTCCCCTCCATGGTGTTTCTCAGGGCCAGGCTCTGTCCTTCCCTCCTCTCCCTCCCCCTTCCCCCATCTGCCCCTCCCCTCCCCCCCACAGCAGGCTACCTCTAGGCAAATCTCAGCCTCTCAGTGACTTTTCTGGTTTCAGGGCCCATCCCTATGCTGCTGATTCCCAGGGCCGTGGCTCCGTCCAGACCCCTTTCCTGAACCTGCATAGTCAGCCTCTAACCAGCCAGCCCCTTGGCTGCCTTGTGGGCACTTCGCTGCAAGGTGTCCCAACGAGAGTACCCCCCTGCCCCCCCCCCAGCTGCCCTTGTCCTGTGGCCCGAATCTTGAAACTCGGTGAGGTTGTCACCATCCTGCCAGACACCCAAAGCAGGCCCTCGTAGGTGTGCTCACCCCTGCCGTCTCTCACCAGCTCCACACCTGCCCCTACGCTACTGACCAGCCCTTCGGTGCTCCCATCCATGTCCTCGGGCGCTCAGAGCCTGCAGAACAGGACCCTCTTACAGGGTTTGTCACATAAGCAACAGGGCTCGTCATTCAGCATCGTCTTGGTGGTTAGTGAGTCCGTTCTCCCTACTGCTGCCAAGTGGCCTTTCTGCAGGACATGTGTGGCCGTGTCATCTCTTAACCGGAAGTCCTGGCCCCGTGTCCACACCTGCCCCATCAAGCCTCAACTCCTTCAGCGTGGCCGTGGAGCCCCCTGTGTGATCTGGCCCTGCGGTGCCTCGGCCCCCCCACCTCCCTGAGGTACCTGCCCCTCTCAGAGGCTCCTTGCACTTCCGGAAGCGTGCCCGGCTTTCTGAGCTCTGCCTGTGCTTCTCCTTCTGTGGGTGCACTTCCAGACTTGGCTGGCTCCCGTGCTGCTCTCTGTTCTTAGCTCAGACTTCCCTTAGTCTTAGAGACTGCCCTCGGCTTCTCGCTGCTGGGTCAGGTGCCCTGCTCGGCTCTCCTGCAATGCTCTGCTGCCGAGGCCAGTTGCTCGCTGGCCTTGTCTGCCCCGCCATTCCCCAGTGTGCGCTGGGTCTGTAGTAGATACTGGGTGACTGCAAGAAGAGACAGTTCTGGGAAAGGCTGGTGTCTGTGGTGGGTGAGGGGGGTGTCATGCTGGGTTAGGATGTGTGGCAGCAAGCGCTGAGAGGGGCCCAGCACACGACTGGTGGGAATGTAGGGGAGAGGTGACCCAGAAGGGGAGAGTGGGTCGAGAAGGACTTTCTCCTACTGAGGGACCCTGAGCTTTGAAGGCCAACTAGGAATTACCCGAGTGAATGGCGTGGGGAGTGGGGGGGTGGTTCTAGGCACAAAGAACAAGTGGTCCAGAGACCCATGGAGTGTTGGGAACTGGGGCTGGCTCCAAGGAGCTGGTCCCAGGCAGAGGGACAGGTAGTGACAAGGCTGGGAAGGTAGACAGACGCCAGACCCAGAAGAGCTAAGAGGTGCTGGCTTTCTCCCAGGGGCTGCATTTCATTAAGAGGAGAGATACGGTCAGACAGGCAGTGCAGAGGGACCCCCAGGCTGCTCTGTGGAGTATGGGCTGGAGGTGGGCAAGACTGGGGGTAGGAAGACCAACTATGTAGCTGTTGGCATAATCCTGGGATGCAGTCATGAAGCTAGGGTCACAGCTGTGGTGGGAAGTGGAGTAAAGGAGACAAATGAGAGAGGAAATAATTAAGACTGATGGGATTGACCCCTAATTAATAACCGGTACCCACTGGATGAGGAGTCAGAGTCTTAGTGACAGAGCTCTGAGTTGGTACAGACAAGTCGCGTGCATTTTTGGCACACCTTCTGTAGGAAGTGGAAAGACCTGACCTCGTGTTATCAGAAATGTCATTAGACATAACAGAATTTGTCATCAGGTTTTGAATTTCTTTGCAGTCTTCTTCAGCGATACATAAGAAGAGGAAAATGACTGATTTTAATTAAGAAATGGAGAACAAAGGTTGCTTAGGTGAAACCACATTATGTCAGGTTTTCTGGAAAGAAAAATAGGAGGGGGCATGTTGCCAGATGTGGGCTTCAGTGGAGGTACATGTTTGCAAGTTAAATTAAGTCTTTTAAGAAACATATTTCAAAAGGAAGGAAGCGTGGGTGCTGTGAATTGGTGATTTTACGTTGCGAGAGCATTTTACCACTGGCGGAAGGTGAAGGAGCCACTGATGGGCCGTTAGGGCCTGACTCGCCCGGAACTAACCGGCTGCTCCTCTGATGCCTGTAACCATTTACTGTGCGTGCACAGAAGTCCTCACCCTGAGCATGTAGTCACGGGCGTTGTTTACTTTTCTTATACAGTGAACATTGTTTATAATAATTATCTCTCAAAATTTCACAAAAGCCATATTAAAGCTTTGCTTAAATAATTTCAAGTGCTTATCTAACCAATGGAGGTTTTTCGTTTTGGTTTTTTGTTTTTTTTTTGGCTTGGCAAATTCGCTAATCTTAGATCACAGTGCTTGTACGAATACGGCAGATTTGCCGGATCACGTAGCAGTTATAATAACAGTAATTGGCTCTTGAGCTTTCATTTTGATTTTGAAGACCTTGCATCACTTTTCAGATACTTACTCAGCGCCATTATGTCCTGCAAAGGAACACGAACTATCACTCCCTCAGAGACAGGCAGATTTGAAAAGCCAAATTGTCCAAGTGTTGAGACCCTAGTACTAAGTTGTGTAGAGATTTCTAGTTGATGAAGACTCACATGTGCTTTCACTCGGACCCAGGCGACCCCGTGAGGTAGGAATGTGGGGACTGGCCCCACCCGTCTCCGTGGGCACCCAAGGCTTTGGGCCGAGCTGTGGGTGACAGCTGACGGAACTCGGGTCTGGGGTGGGGGGCCATGCTCCTCCCTGCTGGGGGCGGCCTCCAGATGGGGGCCTGAGTGTGGAGGCCTTTCCAGGGGCTGTGAAGCTCTTCATTTCGCTTCCTAGGTTACCATACCACGGTCTTTGGCGTCTTTAGTGACTGTTTGCTGGATAACCTCCCGGGAGTGAAGACCAGCGGCTCCACGGTGGAAGTCATTCCTGCCCTGCCCAGACTGCAGATCAGCACTTCCCTGCCCAGGTAGGGGGCAGGCATCTGCCCTTTCCCACAAGAGAGGGCACTTCAGAATCGTTCTAAGCATACATTTTTAGTGGCACCAAGAGTCTGAGTTAATCTGTGATTCTTAGGACCAAAATATGGGCAAAGCGTTTCTTCAGGATAACCAGTAGACTATATGCTTTGCTTAAAGGGAAGTAGAACAGAGTTGAAGTGTTTCTTACCATGAACAGAACAAAATGGGAGATTAGCCTTTGGAATCATATTTTTTTGTGAAAAATAGTTAACTCTTATCTTTTAAAAAGTAGATTTTTTTTTTTTTTTTTTAAAGAGCATTATAGGAAAGCATGAAGAAGAAAGGAAAATACATCTCAGGAGTCCCAGAAATGATTGCTATTACTGCTTTGTGGTTTTTCTTTCCAGTGTGTATCCACCTCCTTTTTTGAAATACATGTTTGCATATTGAGATGATGTTATATTATACATAGTGTCCTAGGTTACTTTTTGCATAGCCATTGAACATAAGCTAAAAAGTTCCCATTTTAATTGCTTCAAAAAGGATGTTGTAAAGATACTCAGTTTGGACTATGGAAATGTTTTAAAACAGGGCAGCTAGCAGCGATCATTGTACTGCTTTGTGAGTTTACTAAAAATGATCGAATTACGTACTTAAAACAAGTGAATTTCATGGTATATAAATAATACCTCAATTAAAAAAAGAATTTCGGTGGCTTTAGTGTGGCGTCCATGATTCCTTAAGTGAGTGTTGCTTCTAATTAACATTAATATTGTTGGGACTGAGTTATCAAATTCACTCCCACACATTTATCAACACCTGCCGCATGATCTAGGCTTGGTCTATACGACTAGCCACTAATCAGAATCGCCCTCGACCTGGACTTTGCCTGTTGTAGGAGCTCCTGTCCAGAAGGGAGATAGTTTCACCATGGTCAGGTTTGCTAAGTGCTCCTGAAAATAAGAAGTGGAGGGAGGCCACTCTCCCGTTCACGGTTCGGGAAGGCTTCACAGGTGTGATGTTTAAATTGGGCCTTAGAAGATTCACAGAAGTTGGCCATCTGATCCGGCAAGGAAGAAGATGCCCAGGAGAGGGGACGTGTGTGACTGCCATCTCCTTACTGTCACCCCCCCCCCCCCGGACTCAGCCCCTTTCTGGCTCTAGCTCTGTCGCATCGGACGCCGGACTTAGGGACGGTTGGCACCTGTGTCGGCCGGGCCTTGGGCTGCACTGCGGCTCTACTTTCTCCTACCTTCTTTTCCTATGGTCCTGGTGGGGGGCTGATACCCTGTTTGAGATGCAAAGTAATTAGTCTCGCTGTGTTTTAGTTTTCCTGAATACCTCCTTTGCAATTTCAAGTTGACTACAAACAGCTTTTACTTTGAGAAGGACTGCATGTTAAAATACAGAAAGAAGTCATTTATAGTGAGGACGGGAGTCACTCTTCCTTCCTTGACAGAAAAAGTTTACTTCTTGACTCATGAGCAACTTTGAAGGTGTAAGATGCAAAGCAATGCATTCACCTTGATTCCTTATGCTATTATTTTCTGAAAATGTGGTTTGGATATAAAGCTTCTCTCTCAGAGCCAGCAATGGAGTCCCCCAGGAGGCGCATGGTTGGCTCGATAAGCCTGATTTGTTTAAACATCGTCTCTTGGATGCCAGAGGTGTGAGACCAGCATTGTCTGGAACATTCTTGTCTGTCTTTTGGACTGGTGTGGGGATATGAAGCTCTCTTGCGGCACATAGAACAGGACTTGGGTCTGACCCCGGTCCTTTGGACTGCAGCCAGGAGCAGAGCTAGAAAGCACTGGCTCGCAGGGAGGCTGTTGGGTACTTGCTGGGTGGGGTGGCCCGCAGCTGTCCATTTCTGGTTCAGTTAAGTATATGGTGTAGACTCATGGTGCTTTCTGTGGAAATCCTTCAGGTACAAGGAGGAAGAGAGTGGGGAGCCAGATGGACCCTTCCTACCCCAAGAGAGAATGTTGACCCTTTCCTCCAGTGACCACCCCCTTTTTCTTGGGGCCAGACTTCTCCAGAGCATGGTGTATGTGTTTGAACCCAAGGGCTGTGGTGCAGGAACCCCCGGGGAGAGGCGGCAGGCTTCAGGTCTGCACGCTGGACTGCACTCTCACGTGGCACGGGCCCCACCCGACCACGCAGATGCCATATGACCCCAGGGCTCTGTGTCCCATCAGGCGCTTGCAGCCTTTGCTCGTCATTTTCACCTGTGACGTGGAGTCCCTTGTACATACTTTCCATTGATCTGTCCCTCCAGTGTCCATGGTGTCGGTCGGAATGGTTCATCTAAGTTTTCTTCTTTAATCTATGGGTTTTCACAAGGCAATTCTGAGCATGAGATTTGCAAATTTTTTAAGAGAGCACTGCTTCACAGATCATTTGAATTAATTCATTGTTTCATTTTCGGCCCCACCATAATCCAGTAGTTAAGGATTTTTATACTTCAAACACACATACACACACACACACACACACACACACACACACACACACACACACGAGGCTAAGGCTGAATGGGAGTGCAGGACGCGTCTGCACGCGCAAGGTTCTCTGCATGCGGCACTCACCCTGTGCTCCTGATAGCTGGGATTCACGTTCCCCAGTCCCTGTTTCTGGAATGTGTTAAGTCTGGTGATGTGAATAGTTCTGAAATGCCACTGTTTTCTTTGAATCTTTCTTTTTAAAGTTTATTATAACTATTACTGCTATTTTAGGTCTGCACACTCACTGCAGCCTTCTTCTGGCGATGAGACATCTACTAATGTGTCGGTCCAGCTTTACAACGGGGAGACTCAGCAGCTTGTCATTAAGCTGGAGAACATTGGGATGGAACCGTTGGAGAAACTAGAAGTCACCTCCAAAATTCTCACCACCAAAGGTGGGTTTGACCCCAGAAATGTTTATCTTTTTTATTTTCAGAAGAGACACTTTAAATAGCTAGTGCTCAGAAAGTGTAAAAGCTTCTTCCTCTTTAGTTTGATGCCATCCTGAAATTGATGTGTGAAGAACACACGAAGGAAGATAAAGGAACAAAGAAAGCACCTTTGTCCCTGGTGCTGTTTACATTTACCAGATCCTCAGGAAGAATACTCTTGAATGAGTGCAGAGGAACATTAGGGGCTCAGACATGTTACCGTGAGGGATCCATCCATCCAGCCCCGGGTTTTTTTGTGGGTTTAAGCATAGAGACTGTGTGCTCCCTTTTAAAGGCAGGTACTTTGTTTCCTGGTCCTGGGACATGTGAGCTGGGGTGTTGTGAGACCTGTGTTGAAGTTTTGGCTTCACCATTTACTAGCTGTTTGTCCTTTGCATGCCTCAGTTTCTTCCTGGGTAGGCAGGGGAGGTAGTACTCAGCATGTAAAGTGAAGTAGCGTGCAGTGAATATGTAGTATATTAGTGGTTAGTGAGTGGTATTGATCAAGGGGAGAGTGTATTGTACACAAGGAGGAAAAGGTACCAAGAGTAAAAAGTGGAAATACAGTCAGGTCATTTAATAAAGTTAGAGAACTTATACAGGCCAGTGAGGCCTAAGACAGAAGAGGGGAAGTAAGCTAGCAGAACTTGGGGGCATTTCCATGCTCCCGAAGTGGGGGTGAGGTGAGCCAGGCATACAGTGGGAGCTTGACTGCTTGTGGTTGAGTTTCTAGGGAAGGGTGTACTAGCTACATCTTACTCCCCGGCAGAGGGCTCCCTCCTCGGGCTAATGTCATTACAGTGGGAAAAACCAATTGGAGTAAGTGTTCATTAGAAGTAGAGCCACACACCATCTTGTAGTTCCAGTTGGAGGGAAGGGCAAGGGAAGAGTTTGGGAGAATTTGTCCTGCAAAACATTACACCATGAAGGAAGGAATCAAAACATTACACCATGAAGGAAGGAATTGGGATTGTGTAAAAAAGGGTGAATCTGAGCCCATCCCACTGGGGAGAATGCCAGTGCATCTTGCATTCCCTTATTTCTCCCCCAGATTCTGATGAAAGTGTGCAGGGGGGACCTGAAGCGTGTATCTGCCTGTCCTATCTGCCTGTCCCTGTCTGTGCCTCTCCTCGTAGGGAAATTCTGCCTAAGTTCAAGTTCTGGCTGTCACTTCCTCAGTGCGTGTTGCCTTGGGCAAGTTATTTAACCTCTCCCGGACTTTTCTTCTTTTGTAAAATAACACTAATAACAGCATCTACATCACAGGGTTATGAGAATTAAATAACATGATGTATGTACCAGTACCATACTGTCTTGATGATGACAGCTTTGTAATAGAGCTGGAAGTCTGGAATTGTGATGCCCCCAAGCTTTGCTTTTCTTTTTCAACATTCCTCTGGCTATTCAGGGTCTTTTCTGGTTCCATACGAATTTTAGGATTATTTCTTCCATTTCTTTGAAAAAAGTTGATGGTATTTTGTTGGGGATTGCATTGAATGTGTAGATTGCTCTAGGTAGCACTGACATCTTCACAATATTTGTTCTTCCAATCCATGAGCATGGAACGTTTTTCCATTTCTTTGTGTCTTCCTCAATTTCTTTTATGAGTATTTTATAGTTTTCTGAGTACAGATGCTTTCCCTCTTTGGTTAGATTTATTCCTAGGTATCTTATGGTTTTGGGTGCAATTGTAAATGGGATCGACTCGTTAATTTGTCTCTCTTCTGTCTTGTTGGTGTATAGGAATGCCACTGATTTCTGTGCATTGATTTTCTATCCTGCCACTTGACTGAATTCCTGTATGAGTTCTAGCAGTTTTGGGGTGGAGTCTTTTGGGTTTTCCACATAAAGTATCATATCCAAATCAAAACCTCAATGAGATACCACCTCACACCAGTCAGAATGGCTGAAATTAACAAGTCAGGAAACGACAGATGTTGGCGGGGATGCGGAGAAAGGGGAACCCTCCTACACTGTTGGTGGGAATGCAAGCTGGTGCAACCCCTCTGGAAAACAGTATGGAGGTTCCTCAAACAGTTGAAAATAGAGCTACCATACGATCCAGCAATTGCACTACTGGGTAGTTACCCCAAAGATACAAATGTAGGGACCCGAAGGGGTACGTGCACCCCGATGTTTATAGCAGCAATGTCCACAATAGCCAAACTGTGGAAAGAGCCAAGATGTCCATTGACAGATGAATGGATAAAGAAGATGTGGTTATATATATATATATATATACACACACACACACACACACACACACATACATA